>NC_053027.1:387634647-387886338 GCF_003073215.2 Triticum urartu | reverse complement strand
TACAGCCGGATTATATCCTTTGGCTGGACTATTGGATTATGAAGATACAAGATTGAAGACTTCGTCCCGTGTCCGGATGGGACTCTACTTGGCGTGGAAGGCAAGCTAGGAAATATGGATATGTATATCTCCTCCTTTGTAACCGACCTTGTGTAACCTTAGCCCCCTTCGGTGTCTATATAAACCAGAGGGGTTTTAGTCCGTAGGACAACATACAATCATACCATAGGCTAGCTTCTAGGGTTTAGCCTCTCCGATCTCGTCGTAGATCTTCTAGGGTTTTAGTCCGTACTACTCATATTATCAAGAATAATCAAGCAGGACATAGGGTTTTACCTCCATCAAGAGGGCCTGAACCTGGGTAAAATATCGTGTCCCCTGCCTCCTGTTACCATCCGCCTTAGACGCACAGTTCGGGACCCCCTACCCGAGATCCGCCAGTTTTGACACCGACAGGGGGTATGCGATGGACAGAGAGATGCTCTTCATTTCTCTTTATTATGACTAACTTTGTATATAGTATAAAAATATACAAATTCACAGTGCAGAATAAATATCATTGTGGGCACCATGCAATGCAAATTAGCGTTCGTACTCATCCATATAACTTTGTAATGTTGTATATATGTAGAAAATCTAAAATAATTTTTTGGCCACACTTTATTCAAAAGGAATGTTGTATGCGAAATAAACGTGAAGAGAGGGCTTTTTAGATCAATGGGTACATGATGTAACATGTGTGAATGTGTAGTTGATGCATTTGGCGGGGCCTAGAGAGGTATGTGTGTGTATTACGTATTCGAGAGAGGCATGGATAGAGGGGCCGACCGGGGGGCGTGGGCGAGATAGCACGAGAAATGAGAGTGGTCTTGAGAGAGAGAGACGAATATGACGTCACGGCAAGAGATTCCATTCCCTTGAGTGTGTATATGCAAGGGGGAGGGAATAGAGGCACCAGGAGAAATTTTCTGTGTGTGTGGTGTTTGTGTTGGTATGTGTGGGTGTGAGAACATAATGAGACGTGGGGGCAGAGGGTGTGTCACCGGGTGAGGTACGGTGGGTCGAGGTGAGGCCCTTCGTTCGGTTCCGTCCTGCGCCACATTGGTCGGCCCATGACGCATTTAGGAAGAGCCATGGATGACTAGTCGTACAAGAAAAGATAGCAGAATTGTGAAGGACTCTGTGTCCACTGACAAAGCCGGCTAGGATTTGTAACCCTAGGATCTCGGACTAAGGTAACCCCTTCATCTCTGATATTACTATTCATCCAACCTAACTTTAAGGGGCATCCTACAGAATGCTTTGCTAGAATCATACTCGTCAATTAGGAAGAGAGGTGTGAGACAATGCGTGAGAGACAGGCGTAAAGATAATGTGCGTACATGAGACACGTAGGCAGGTCCATGTATATGGAAAGGGTCGATGAGGATTGTGCGTGTGTATGTTTGTGAGAGGAAGAGTGCTTGTGATAAAGGTTAGTGAAAACAGTTGTAAATGGTTACGAGAGGGAGGGAGGGAGGGAGGGAGGGAGGGAGGGTTATATCTAGAGCATGTGTGCGAGAAAGACACCTCGGGAGAGTGTGAGCATGTGTGAGAGACCACCGATGGAGAGTGAAACTACACGTAAAAGATTGCTCTACACATTGATTAAAGATATAAATTGTATCCAAATATTAGGATGGGATCATGATGTTTGCAATTCGCGTAAGGAGCGGTCATTGATCCATCAGACATCTAGATTCTATCGAATTTGAGCATGTCTATGTTATTATTCGACACAATTGACCCACATAGTTAGTATTTTGAACTCCGGACAATGCATCGCTTTATCAATCGAATATAAACGTGAGTATAGTTCATGTTGTGTGTGTAAAGCACATTATACATACGAAAGTTACACAATGGACATTATAAATAGCTACCTATGAACTAGCATACATTTGAATTCAACTTAAGGTGGTTTAAAAAATCGAATTCAACATGAAGTCCATTCAATTATTTGAATTTGATGTCATGGCATTTGTAAACCATACCTAAATTATGGGGGCACCAATCTTTGCTCTGATTTTGTACATAATAGCATACGTAGTCGTGTACAAAATAGATTCAAATTTAGCTCCTCCATTCCAAAATAATCGTAGTTATAGGATTTTCAAGTGTCAAAATTTCAAAAAGAAGCGGATAATTTAATGAGGTTTTCAAACATACAAGGTCAAATATAACGTTGTCTATTTAGGTCAATCCTCATAGTTCAAGAGTACTCTAAATGTGAATGCTTGTGTTTCAAAATTTCGAACGAAGCGCCAAAAGAGCCTCTACTCGCCCGAAACCGCATGAGACCAATGTTTGGTAGTACAAGGAAATTACTTTTCTAATAACTCCGACCCTTGAAACCTACCGGCCCGACGTCCAAAGGTCTAAACCGGGGTAGGTTTGTAGCTTCATCTAGATGCCACGCAACCGCATTCGAAAAACATTCATACACAATGGCCGCCTAAGCACACATGCGCGCGGCCGAAATCGCTCCCGCCCACTATTTGGGACACCTGGGATTACCATCCTACCCCTGACCCGCAGTAGGTCTGAAATTTAAGAGGGGGGCAAAGTTTGTACTTTCCCCAAATTTCAAACAAGCGCGTCCCATCTTCTGTTCAAAAAAGCCAAAAACAAGCGCGTGCCAGACCGAAACATGGTTCCCCCCCACCCGTCTGATTCCCCATTCGTCTCCATGGGCGCCAAAACTACCTCTCCACCAGCCGCGAAACCCCGGCGTCCTCCGTCCGCCACCCCATCCCACCCATCAACCGTTGCCCTCCTCCATCACGCTGGAGCCGATACCCCGACGTCGTCGTCCACCGCAACCTCAACCGCAATGCCCTCCTCGGCTAGTAGTTGAAGCCGAGGCTGAGCTGTCTGTACCCGAGCCAGTTCAACCACACCGTCCTGCGCCTCACCGCTGCCGCTCCAACTTCGTCACCCTCCACCGCACTGGAGTTGTTCCTGCTACGCCGTCCTTTGCCGCGTCGGATCTGCTTCCCCTCCGCCGACATACGGCCACGGCAACACAGTCAACAATTTGGCCATGGGTTCGTCCAAGCCTGCACCCTCCAGAACATCGGTTTCCCCGGTAAAAAGAAGAAGATCGGCGCGACATGTGGAGGTGACCACACCGGCAACCGAAAAAGGTACTCCTCTTCCCTTATTCGTGCAAATCTTACGTCTCTGCTTGCACGGTATTCATCACACAAAAGACACTAGTTGACCGCTTCTTCTTGATACTAGATGTTCCTAGTAACTCACGATGCACAAGGTTTCTCCTCATATACTATTTCACCTTAGCTAGAGGTCCGTCGCCCCCCTGAATTTCAATTTCTGGCCAGTTGATTCCCAATTAACAGAAGCATTCCCCAGCATAACAGGCGCTAGTACGCCTATTACACCGGGGAAGCAGCGCCTTGGTGTTTATCTTAGGGGCGTGTGCGGCCTAGAGCTACTAGCGCCCGATCTGGAGGTCGGACGGGATTAAAGGGATGGCCTGGGGGCGCTGCCAAGCACGGCGGTGGTGTGAGGTCGATGGGAGGGCGGGGCGGCGGAGGAAGGGGTCTGGGCCGGTGGTCGCTGGCGGTTCGAGAAAGATCGTCAACAGTGACTGGCGGGAGGTAGACGAAGGCCATCTGCCCGTTCCTTATAGATCAGACGATTCATTAAAAAAACCGACTGACCTATTTATTTTCAGTCGACTATTATCTTAGATATGACCACATGTGGTGGTGTGCTGGAGGAGTACCTGCATTTCCTGTGCTCATATATTACGAAATCATACAGAGTAGAATCTAATTTTGTTTGCCATCCAATGTTGTAGAGCTATCATATGTCTCCTGTCATTTATTTTTCAGCCACCTTCTATCTGCTACTTTTATAGTGCACTAGTTTTGCACACACTTCAGCCTTACTCTCACAATTGTGTTTTTATGCAAGGGTATTTCAGACTCTGCTGCCATGAGAGAAGCCAAAAAGAAAAGAGAGAAGTCGCTCCAGCTTCGTATGCGGGTAGGCAAGACACGTTTCAGCGCTATAAAGGGTGCAGTGTGAGCAGATGGAGACGGTAAACGTAGCTCTGGAGTTGATGACCTCGCACGCAATGAACCACCATCCCAGGTGCTTGCTTTAACTTCGCGGTGTCATATGTGGTTGCATGTTCCATATGGTATCTAGCTTGTATTCGAAAGGCCGAATTCGGTAAGAGAAGGAAAGATATTTTTTACATGAACCACCATCCCGTGAGCACCAGAAGACAAATAGCTAGTCAGGGCACTGGCCGAGCCAGTGACAAGCCCAGCAAAGATAGGCATCACCTGGAAGCCAACTAAAAGGCTGCGATGGTGGCGAAGCAGCCCGCCTCCCACCAGGCTCTCAGGTCCTAGATGATCATGCTCACCACTCTAGCTGGATGTCTAGCTTGTATTGCTTCCAATTTGGTTAAATTGCATCTCCTTAGCTTACACATTATACCTTTGAATATGACATGCCTTTCTGTTTTTGGTACATACTAGTACATCTCTGTATTAACCATGTTCTTACATAAAACTAATGTTCTTGTGTATCCCTCATCAATCACTTATGACGAGGCAGGCAGGCAAGGGGACTACTCCTCATTTAAAGAATGCAGCGTCAGCCTCCCGACATGATTCTCAAGAAACAGAAATGCGAGATGAAGATAGTGAACGTAGCTCTGTAGTTGATTGCAGCATTTCCCCTACACTAGCATCGCAGGTGCTTGCTCCTAACTTGGCAGCGTGATATGGGGTTGCATGTTGCATATGGTGTCTAGATTGTAATTCTTCCAATCTGGTTAAACTACATGTGCTAGTCTGCTTAGCTTATACATTATACTTGTTAATGTGACATGCCTTCTTGTATTTAGTACATAGTACATCTGTCTATTAAGCATGTCCTTACATAAAACTATTGTTTTTTTTGTATCCCTCATCAATCAACATGACGAGACACCTTTAGTATATGCAGTGCGATATTAGTTGCATCTTTCATATGATTTATAGCATGCGCTGCTTCTAATTTGTTGAAATTCCATTTATTATGGGACGCTTTTAACTTGGCAGAGTCATATTGGTTGCATCTTTCATGTGGGGTCTAGCTTGCATTGCTTCCTATTTGCTGGAATGGTTTCTGCTTAGTTTACACAAACAGTTGTGAACATGCCATGCCGTCCTGTTTTTCGTACATATTCCATCCTGGTATCATGTGTTTGCCTTACATTAAAGTAGTGATTGTCAGTATCATGCATGAATGAGTTCTGAAGAGAGAATTTTATTGCTTTTTCTTGTCGGTTTTACTTGACAACTCAAAATCAATAAAGCGGAAGGAAGTTAGCAAGGCAGCGAATAAAGGTGCTCCTTCCGAACGGAGGGCCTCTACAGTTTCTACTCCTCCACACCCCCAAGATGATTTCCAAGATAACACATGCATAGACACTCAACAAAGCTGTGTTTATGATGAGCACGTCTCCCCTAGTGCAGCATCACCGGTGCTCCCTCTAACTTGGAACTGTTATATGTGGTTGCATGTTATGTGTGATGTCTAGCTTGTATTGCTTCTAATTTTGTTGAATTCCATCTGCTTACTTTACACATTATACTTGAATAAGACACATGTTCCTGTTTCTAGAACATACAATATCTGTCTATCACACCATGTTCTTACATCAAATTACTACTGTTGTGTAACCTGCAACAATCACTTATCATAAGACACGTTTCACTTCGGAGTGTGATATAGGTTACATCTCAGATTCTTTTCTAGCTTGTACTACTAATTTGTTGAAATGGCACTTATGACGAGACAGTTTTAACTTGGTAGAGTGATATTCGTTGCATCTTTCATATGGTGTCTAGCTTTCATTACTTCTAATTTTTTGAAATGCCTTCTCCTTAGATTACACATCGTAAGCTGTGAATATGCAATGCTGTGAATATGCAATGGCACTAATGACGAGAGACCTCTAACATGGTAGTGTGATGTTGTTTGCATCTTGCATATGATTTATTTCTTGTACTGCTTCACATTTGTTTAAACGCCATTTATGATGAGACACTGTTAACTTGGCAGAGCGATATTTGTAGCATATTTCATATGGTATCTACCTTCCATTGCATTGCTTCTAATTTGGTGAAATGTCTTCTTCTTAGTTTACACATCATAGTTCTGGTTACCTCTTCCGTCCTGTTTTTCACACATATTACATCCTCCTATCATGTGGTTGTCTAACATCAAAGTTCAGTTCGTCTGCATCACGCATCAATTTGTTTTGAAGAACTAAATTTTTATTCATTTTTCTTGTCGGCTTGACTTAACATGGCACAGAGAAAGAGGAAGAAACACGGAATGGCAGGGAATGAGAAGCGGATGAATCCTGCAAATTCTGCTGGTACTGATGGTGCAATAGAAGGTCAAGGTCCAGCGGAAAATTCTACAAACACGGCATCCCATGCTACACGATTTGCAAAAACAGCCAAACGGAAATAAATAGCTACCACCAAACAAGTAGAGACAGCCCTAGTTCTTGCAACACCTACCACAGTACTACCAGCTGCATGACTTACTCGTGCGTCAACTGAGCTAGCAGCATGTTCCCAAGCTCCCTTGCCACCTGACACTACTTCCCAAGCACTCTTGACACAAGACGAGTTGGCAATATCAGATGAACCTTGTGAGCTTCAACAGCAAGAAGGTAGTTGCTGGAGTCAAGTTACCATTGCATGCTTCTTTATATGTAGTCTCACAGTTTGATGTACACTAACACTACCTATGTTCATTGTTGGACTAGCACCTACGCTCAAGAGGAAACAAACATCAGGGATAATGCTCGATAGGTTAACTAAATCTAGAGGAGGAAGAATTGAAATCTGTTTTGAGGCAGGTGTAAAAAGGCCACGTGATGCTATAGTGTCAGCCAAGTTAGTATCAGAGGCAGCGGTTGCCGTTAGGTGTCATGTACGTATCCTCCCAACATGGATTCAGTACAGGAATGACAAAGACGAAACCCAGTTCAACACCTTCCTCGACCATTTATCTGTAAGTATGGTTATGTATGGAAACTAGTAATATTGTCTTACTCTGTCCCATACTTTCTAGGTTGCTGATAATGAGACTACCATAATTTTCAACAGATGAGGTTCAAGTTGGATAGCCAAGATGATGCAACCAGACAAGCTTGCACCCATGTTTTCAAGTCTGCTCTGCGACAATATCGATATAACTTGAGGAAAACTCACTTTGAAGGCAAGGCTAACAGTGAACTTTCCCAAACATCTCCAGTAGAAAATATATCGGATGAAGACTAGAGGGGCCTTGTCAAACACTGGTCTGATCTGAAGTATCAGGTACATTATATATATGTGATCAGATCACATGTTGAAGTCCTATTTACGCATGTGCCACACAAATCTATCTTCTTGTAGGTGAACTGTTCAAAGAACAAGGCCAACCGTACGAAAGTGAAATTCCAATAGACGACAGGATCTCGTAGCTATATTGCACACTGTGAGGCTCTTGTAATTAGCTGCTGAGGGAGTCCTGGATTACGGGGTCTCCGGACAGCTGGACTATATCCTTTGGCCGGACTGTTAGACAATGAAGATACAAGATCGAAGACTTCGTCTCGTGTCCACATGGGACTCTACTTGGCGTGGAAGGCAAGCTAGGCAATACGGATATGGATATCTCCTCCTTTGTAACCGACCTTGTGTAACCCTAACCCTCTCCGGTGTCTATATAAACCGGAGAGTTTTAGTCCATAGGACACAACAATTACAACATACAATCATACCATAGGCTAGCTTCTAGGGTTTAGCCTCTCTGATCTCGTGGTAGATCTACTCTTGTACTACCCATATCATCAATATTAATCAAGCAGGACGTAGGGTTTTACCTCCATCAAGAGGGCCCGAACCTGGGTAAAACATTGTGTCCCCTGCCTCCTGTTACCATCCGGCCTAGACGCACAGTTCGGGACCCCCTACCCGAGATCCACCGGTTTTGACACCGAGATTGGTGCTTTCATTGGGAGTTCCTTTGTGTCGTCGCCATTAGGCTTGATGGCTCCTACTATCATCGATAGCGATGCAGTCTAGGGTGAGACTTTTCTCCCCGGACAGATCTTCGTGTTCGGCGGCTTTGCACTGCGGGCCAATTCGCTTGGCCATCTAGAGCAGATCGAAAGTTGCACCCCTGGCCACTAGGTCAGGTTTGGAAGTTTAAACTACACGGCCGATGTCCGTGGAGACTTGATCTTCGACGGATTCGAGCCTCTGTCTTGTGCGTCACGCGGTCACGATGAGTACGATTTAGCTCTACCATCAGACAGTGTTCAGGAGATCGCACCGGCAGCCGCTCCGACCCTCGATTCGGAGCCAGTTGCACCTTCCACGGACGGGTGGATGCACCCCGCCACGGAGGCCTTACCCTCAGCGGCGATCAAGTCGAACATCGACCTTACCTTGCACAAGAGCCGTGTTGATAAACTGCCGGATCCTTCTCCGGCCACGGACTCCGAACCGCATGCGCTCGTTCCTATCGAGTCCGATTGGGCGCTGATCATGGAGTTTACCTCCATGGATATTTTTCAGCACTCGCCCTTCGGCGACATACTGAACTCATTAAGGTCTCTCTCCTTGTCAGGAGGATCCTGGCCGAACTATGTCCGGCAGGACTGGGATACGGACGACAAAGAAATTCGCGACCCACCCACCACCAACTTAGTAGCCACTGTCGATGACTTAACCGACATGCTCGACTTCGACTCCAAAGACATCGACGGTATGGACGACGATGCGGGAGACGAAGAGGAACCACTGCCTACGGGGCACTGGACAGCCACCTCATCATACGATATATACATGGTGGATACACCCAAAGAAGGCAATGGCGACGAGATAGCGGAGGATGACCCCTCCAAGAAGCAACCCTAGCGCCGACGTCAGCGGCGCTGCTCTAAGTCCCGCCAAAGCAAAAGTGGTGATACCGGCACATGAGATAATAATACTCCGGATAGTGCCGAAGACAACAACAATCCCCTCCAGCAAGATTTAGAACAGGAGAATGGCGGAGCCAGCCCTCCTGAGAGAGCGGCAGATGGAGAAGAGGAGGATGATAATTACATGCCCCCCTTTGAAGACGAGGAAAGCCTCAGCGACGACGAATTCGCTGTGCCAGAGGATCCCGTTGAACAAGAACGCTTCAAATGCCGGCTTATAGCCACGACAAATAGCCTTAAGAAAAAGCAGCAGCAGCTTCAAGCTGATCAGGATCTGCTAGCTGACAGATGGACTGAAGTCCTCGCGACCGAGGAATATAAACTCGAGCGCCCCTCCAAGAGTTACCCAAAGTGCAGGTTGCTACCTCGACTGGAGGAAGAAGCATATGATACGGCTGATCGGCCACCTTGTGGCCGCGATAGAGAGGCATTTCAGCCAAAAACTCAGCCTCCACCCCGACGCCATTCAAATAAAAAGGCATGGGGAGATACGCCAGACCTGCGAGACATATTGGAGGATAAAGCAAAGCATGCAAGATCGATCTACGGATCACGAGGGCGCGCCACCATGCCAGACGATAAACGTCACGCTGGATACAGTAAAAGTAAATCCGGTCGGGCCGAACATAGCGGGCAAGACCCATTCGAGCTGTGTCGCGATATGGCCCGATATAGAGGCGCCGCACACCCCTTATGCTTCACAGAAGAAGTAATGGATCATCAAATCCCAGAAGGTTTCAAACCTATAAATATTGAATCATACGACGGCACAACAGATCCCGCAGTATGGATCGAGGATTTCCTCCTCCACATCCACATGGCCCGCGGTGACGACTTACACGCCATCAAATACCTCCCACTAAAGCTCAAGGGACCAGCGCGACATTGGCTTAACAGCTTGCCAGCCGTGTCCATCAGCTGTTGGGAAGATCTGGAAGCCGCATTCCTCGACAACTTTCAGGGCACTTATGTGCGGCCACCATATGCCGATGACTTGAGCCACATAATTTAGCAGCCAGAAGAATCGGCCAGGCTATTTCGGACTCGGTTCCTAACAAAGAAAAATCAAATTGTCGACTGTCCAGATGCAGAGGCCCTAGCGGCTTTCAAACACAACATCCGCGACGAATAGCTAGCCTGGCACCTTGGTCAGGAAAAGCCGAAATCTATGGCAGCCCTCACGACACTCATGACCCGCTTTTGCGCAGGAGAAGACAGCTGGCTGGCTCGTAGTAATAACATATCAAAGAACAATGGTACTTCGGATACCAAGGACGGCAATAGCAGGTCACGTCGCAACAAACATAAACGCCGCATTAATAGCGAAAATACCGAGGAAACGGCAGTCAATGTCGGATTCAAAGGCTATAAACCCGGTCAGGGAAAAAGCCATTCAAACAAAGTACGCCGGGTTCGTCCAGCTTGGACCGTATACTCGATCGCTCGTTTCAAATACACGGCACCCCAGACAAGCCAGCCAATCACACCAACAGGGATTGTTGGGTGTTCAAGCAGGCCGGCAAGTTAATTGCCGAAAACAAGGACAAGGGTCCGCATAGCGATGACGAGGGGGAATCCCGGCAGCCACACACCGGAGGACAGAAGAGGTTTCCCCCACAAGTGCGGACGGTGAACATGATATATGCAACCCACATCCCCAAGAGGGAGCGGAAGCATGCGCTCAGGGACGTATATGCATTGGAGCCAGTCGCCCCAAAGTTCAACCCTTGGTCCTCCTGTCTGATCACCTTCGATCGCAGGGACCACCCCACTAGTATCCGTCATGGCAGATTCGCCGCACTGGTCCTAGACCCAATCATTGACGGATTTCAACTCACTCGAGTGCTTATGGATGGCGGCAGCAGCCTGAACCTGCTTTATCAGGACACAATGCGCAAAATGGGTATAGACCCCTCAAGGATCAAACCCACAAAAACGACCTTTAAAGGCGTCATTCCAGGCGTAGAGGCCCATTGCACAGGCTCAATTACACTAGAAGTGGTCTTCGGATCCCCAGATAATTTCCAAAGCGAAGAGTTAATCTTCAATATAGTCCCGTTCCGCAGTGGTTATCATGCACTGCTCGGGCGAACCGCATTTGCGAGATTCAATGCGGTACCGCATTATGCATACCTCAAGCTCAAGATGCCAGGACCTTGCGGGGTTATTACAGTCAATGGAAACACAGAGCGCTTTCTTCGAACAGAGGAGCACACTTCGGCCCTCGCAGTAGAAGCGCAAAACAGCCTCTCAAGGCAATCCACCAGTTCGGCATTTCAAAACCCGGACACCTTCAAGCGCGCTCGGAGCAATCGGCAAATAGACCGCGTGGCGCGATCTGAGCTCGCGTAGCAATGCGGCCCCCACCCCAGTCCCAACCAAACGGCGAAGCTCGTGCCACGCGTACATAATTACGCATTAAAAATACCATGGGCACAGGTGGGGAGGGGGGCACACTGCGGCACGCCCCAAGACGCGGCTTAAACCACACTAGGGGCTTCCCGTTTGGTTATTTTTCTCTTTTTTTCAGGACCTTAATCTCTATAAACCCTGTCCAGCAGCACTATTGCCGAACACATGATGCAGAAACCAAGGAGGAAGAAAGCTACGTCACACCACGGAATTCCTAGGTGGATTATAATAACGAGCGAAATATTTGATTTAATACTATTCCTCAGCTTGCCCTTGGAAGGGACATAGTCCCACTCTTCGCATATCGCACTATCTGTATCATTCTGCTTTAACGCACCTTTTTGAATAAACAATGCTTAGCTTTAGCTTATTATTGCATTCTCTATTCATTTCTTTTTCAATACATATGTTCAGTTATGACATTTAGCACCCATACACTTTGGTACGGTCAATACACTAGGGGCTTACGTACCCCACAATACGGTGTGAAATGTCCGAACACCTTCACAAGTGCGGCACCCCGAACTTATAGCATTATATGCATCAGCTCCGAATCATGTCTTTGGTCAAATGTTGGGTTTTCCCGGCTCCTATGTTTTCGTACCTTACGTTCCGCTCTATCGGCTAAGGTAGCGCTAGGAGAACTACTGCGATTGTGCCCCGGTTCTGCTGGGTTCAGCACCTCAGTAGAGAAAGCTAAAACTGACTGTCATGATAAGGCGAGATATTGGTCGCTGTTCGGCGAGGTTTTCGAGTCCCTAAAGACTTATGCCGCTTAGAGCGAGGGGCCGGCCCTGTCCGGCTTAAAGGCGTGTATCGCGCCCCGAATTCGGCCATCCGAATACCAGGGGCTTCGCCGAAATTTAAAATTATAGAATTCTATGGCTAAGTGAGAGTGATAAAGCATTATTAGTCTGGTTGCCTTGTTCGCTGTGCTGAGCACCTCCCTCGAAGGACCCAAACATGGGAACAAGAGTGCTCAGGTTTATCCCGAACACCCCAGCACTCGTGGCATGGGGGCCGAAGCCGAGGACTAGCCATCTCTCAGATTGGATAAACAGCCAAACAGAAGGCAATATTTTAAATTCAAACAAGCATTGCATAGCGCATATGAAACAAGTTTTCATAAATACAGGATAAAACGAGCAAGTCTCACTCAAATATTACATATTTTGAACACTCGTCCGCTATGAGACGGGCACCCGGCAGAACACCATCGTAGTACATCTCGGGGTGGCGGTGCTCCTTGCCCTCCGGCGGCCCCTCCTTGATCAGCTTCACGGTGTCTAGCTTGACCCACTGCAATTTCACACGGGCGAAAGCCCGACGTGCACCTTCAATGTAGACAGATCGCTTGATGACCTCCAGCCACGGGCAGGCATCCACAAGCCGCCTCACCGGACCGAAGAAGCTGTTCGGAAGGGCGTCGCCAGGCCACAGCCGGACTATAAAGCCCCTCATGGCCTGATCGGCCGCCTTATGTAGCTCGACCATCTGCTTCAGCTGGTCGCTCATTGGCACTGGGTGTTCGGCCTTAGTATACTGAGACCAGAACAACTTCTCCGCTGAGCTTCCATCCTCGGCCTGGTAAAATTGTGCGGCATCGGACACGCTGCGGGGCAAATCAGCGAATGCTCCTGGAGAGCTCCGGATTCGAGTAAGTAATCAGTAATTTACTTTTACATGCTTGCTTTGCATATAGAAAGCCTTACCCGCCGCTATCTTCTTCATTGTGTCGATCTCCTAGAGGGCATTTTGGGCTTCGGCCTTGGCACTTTTTGCACTCTCGAGGGCCGCGGCAAGCTCAGACTCCCGCGTCTTTGAGTCAAGCTCCAACACCTCATGCTTCTCCATGAGAGCCTGGAGCTCTTGCTGCACCTCGCCCACCCGAGCCTCGTGATTCTCTCGCTCAGTGCGCTCCTTGTCCGCTTTATCTTCGGCCTCGGACAACGCTTGCTTTAGGGTCGCCACTTCGGTCGCGGCCCCTGGCAAATTCATGATAATCCTGTCATTTTGCAATAGCATTCTTTTTATACATATATATAGATGGGGTATTACTTACCCTTGTTCTCCTCGAGCTGCCTCTTGGCAAGGCCGAGCTCTTTCTTGGACCCCTCGGGGTCCTGCTTCAGTACGGCAACCTCCGCAGTCAGTGCGGCGGACGCCAGCAGCGAGGCCTGCATACACATATTGACATACTTATATTAGACTCCTGTGATATTATTTGATCCTCTGTTCGGCTTTTCTTTGTGAACACCGAACAAAGCATCAGGGGCTACTGTCTATGCGGTAATATTTTTCCTATATTTTAAAACACTTACCTCAAAGCCTGTTAGAAGGCTAGCACAGGCTTTAGTCAATCCGCTCTTGGCGGACTGAACCTTCTGGACCACCGCACTCATAATAGTACGGTGCTCCTCGACGATGGAAGCGCTGCGAAGCACTTCCAGCAGATTGTCAGGCGCCTCTGGATGGACAGAGGTCACCGGCACAGGCGTCTTGCCCCTCTTGGAAGGAGGCCGCCTGCCCGAGCCCGGAACCACTGGAGGTTCTGGCGCGGTGTTCGGCTGAGGGCCGAACTCAGAGCTCTCAGAGGCCCCGTCCCCTCGGCTCCCAGAGTCGGGAAGGTCGCCTTGAGGCGCCTCCGGGACTATCTCCCCTCGACCCGGTGCCTCTTGAGACGGCACCTCGGTGTCATCAGCAGGATGAGGGGAGGTGGCGGTCGGGACTGGATCGCTATCCATGTCCGACGAGCCCAGGGAGTCGTCCGATGATACATCGATACTGGCTTGTGGCGGCCCGCATAATTATGTTCGGCGTTAGGGAAAGTAGTGTGACAAAGGAATGCTATGAGTTACTCTGGTATCCGAATACTTACGATCTCCCCAGGGGCTTGGCCCTGGGCAACCACTCGTCTTCGCCTTCGTCAGCGGCGGTGGAACTGTCCGGAAGGAGAGTCCTTCCCTTCTTGGACCCTTCGCCCCCCCCCCCCCCCAGTTGGGGTGGCCTTCCTTTTCTTATCTCCCCCAGCTGGAGGGGGAGCATCTTCTTCTTCTTCCTCGTCTTCTGGGGAGGAGTGCGCCGCAGAGTCATCGGACGGAGAGTCCGACGACGCCTAGCGTCGGGAACTCTTTCGGGCTCCCTTGGTCTTCTTGGTCTTCTCCGGCACCGTATAAGGAGCCGGAGTCAGCATCTTCGCCAGAAGAGCGTCCGCTGGGCCTTCGGGCAAAGGAGCCGAACAGTCGATCCGTCCTGCCGTCTCCTGCCAGTCCTGTCAAAAGTACGGGAGTTTAGATCCCGCATGGAGTCAATCTATAAAAGATAAGTATCCTGTGAAAGGTAAAGCAGCTTACCGCACAGGCTTGGCGCTTCGTGCTGAATCCGCGATCCTCAGTAATGGGAGGAGGGACCTCGGCGCTTTTGAACAGCACCCTCCAGGCATCTTCATGAGTTATGTCGAAGAACCTGTTCAGAGTTCGGTGCTGCGCGGGGTCGAACTGCCAGAAGTTGAAGTCTCGTTGTTGGCACGGGAGGATCCGGCGGTGGAGCATGACCTGGACTACGTTGACAAGTTTGAGCTTCTTGTTCAACATGTTTTGAATACATGTTTGGAGTCCGGTCGGCTCTCCCGAACTACCCCAGGACAGGCCCTTCTCTTTCCAGGAGGTGAGCCGCGTGGGGATGCCAGATCGGAACTCGGGGGCCACTGCCCATGCAGCATCACGCGGCTCGGTGATGTAGAACCACCCCGATTACCACCCCTTTATGGTTTCCACAAAGGAGCCCTCGAGCCATGTAATGTTGGGCATCTTGCCCACCATGGCGCCTCCGCACTCCGCCTGGCGGCCGCCCACAACCTTCGGCTTGACATTGAAGGTCTTCAACCATAAGCCGAAGTGGGGCTTGATGTGGAGGAAGGCCTCGCACACGATGATAAACGCCGAGATATTGAGGATGAAATTCGGGGCCAGATCATGGAAATCCAGGCCATAGTAGAACATGAGCCCCCGGACGAATTGGTGGAGAGGGAATCCCAGTCCGCGGAGGAAATGGGTAAGGAACACTACCCTCTCATGGGGCCCGGGGGTGGGGATGAGCTGCCCCTCATCTGGGAGGCGGTGCGCGATGTCGTCGGGCAGGTATCCGGCTCTCCTCAGCTTCTTGATGTCTCCCTCCGTGACGGAGGAGACCATCCACCTGCCTCCCGCTCCGGACATGGTGGGGGAAGGTTGAGGTGGGAAGTGTGGACTTGGGTGCTAGAGCTCGAGTGTGCAAAAATGGATGAGCAAAGGAGGAAGAAGGCGTGGATGAAAAGGTGAATCCTTATATAGGTGGACGAAACTATGCGGCCCCCACTAGCCTGGTAAAACTCGCTTATCCCCCAAGCGCCATAATCGATGGCGCAGTTTGGTTACCCACGCCCATATTGATGAGAATCCCATAATAAGGGGACACGATGTCTGCTTTGACAAGACGTGTCAAAAAACTGCCTCGCGTTATGTGCGGGGCTAGTTAAAGGAAACGGTTCGAATAATTACTGGGCCATGGCATAATGTCGTGTTGCCAAAACAAGTCAGCAAATTAGATTTGCGGAAATATTATTCTCTCTACGGTGGTATGTGGAACTTATTTTGCAGGGTCAGACACTATCCTTGTATTCAAATTCTTCCGTGGTGTATTCGGAGGAGGAACCCGCCTTGCAATGCCGAAGACAATACTGCGCGCCGGACTCATCGTCATTGAAGCCTGGTTCAGGGGCTACTGAGGGAGTCCTAGATTAGGGGGTGTCCGGACAGCCGGACTATATCCTTTGGCCGAACTGTTAGACTATGAAGATACAAGATTTAAGACTTCGTCTCGTGTCCGGATGGGACTCTACTTGGCGTGGAAGGCAAGCTAGGCAATACGGATATGGATATCTCCTCCTTTGTAACTGACCTTGTGTAACCCTAACCCTCTCCGGTGTCTATATAAACCGGAGAGTTTTAGTCCATAGGACACAACAACTACAACATACAATCATACCATAGGCTAGCTTCTAGTGTTTAGCCTCTCTGATCTCGTGGTAGATCTACTCTTGTACTACCCATATCATCAATATTAATCAAGCAGGACGTAGGGTTTTACCTCCATCAAGAGGGCCCGAACCTGGGTAAAACATTGTGTCCCCTGCCTCCTGTTACCATCCGGCCTAGACGCACAGTTCGGGCCCCCTACCCGAGATCCACCGGTTTTGACACCGACAGCTGCTGTTTCACTCTTTTCGCTGTACCATATTTATCAGATCTATATTGACTTGTTCGAAATGCAAAGGAAAGCCCGCAAGGACCAAAAAGTACCTGAACCAAATGATGTGGAAATCTTGAAGGACTGTCACACCAGCAAGAAGAAGGGCATGACTACACCAGTCAAAGCCGCTGTTGTAAGTCCTTAATCCTCATGCCTTTTAACTACTACTTACTCTGACTTGTGCCTTGAACTGCATGGTTTGCAGCCAATGTCATAACTCTTTTCAATTTTATACACAATTGTCTTAGCATATCATTGCACCTTACAAGGTTTAAAAGAGAGGAGTGATGTTCCGTTGATCTTGACCCGTAATCTAGTTCCGTGCTGGACTTGCCCACACAACGTTACAATTGCATGTTTGTCTATTCTCAGTTGTTTTGTGATATGAATGATGTCATACTATGCCTACCATATTATAAACTTCGTCTCTTTATCCTTAGCCCTCAATACAATGTGAAGAAATAGACAATACATTAGCGATGGTACATGGTCATATGTTTGGAACCTGGTTTATTATGTACTTTGCAATAAAATACAACTAATATTTTACATGGGTTCACCAGAATAAGTTCTGTATATAGACCAAAGCTATTTTGTTTGGTTTTGCTGCCTCCTTAATATCTTCTGTTCTGGTACTACTAATGTAAAACCTCAAGTTTTCAGTGAGCTGTGGAAAAAATGGTGGAACCGCCACCTTCTGAAGGTGGCGAGGCAACTAGAACCGCAATGTCAGTTCTTGCTACAGTGGGTCAATACCTGTCCACTAACAGTGCCAAAAGCACGTTCCTGCGTAATACTGGGTTGGTTGTTAAGGCAATATCATCCAAACTGCCTCATGATCAAGATATGCAAGCTCAAAGCAATGTTGTATCTGCGCTCCAGACACAAGTCCATTCCCTAACAGAGACCCTTTGTGAAACAAGGAGAAACATTGCTCAATGTCGTCAAGATATGCATGGTTTTGAAACCAGACTATCAGACATTTGCTATGTTGTTCAGGAGCCTAGGGGAAATGAAGGCGAGGGTTATGGTGCTCCATCAACAATACAACATGAAAACGTAACAGTCAGGTCAAATGAACTGAGCTTCTGAACTTCTGGTGGTGCATTTATCTGCTAGATTCTTAAGTTTTATGCCAGCCTTCCTTTTGTTATATAGTTGTAATTTGTTTTGGTGCGATACAAAATTTATTCTTAACGTGCAGCCACCGGCTAAAGAAAATAGCAAGCCATTTTTGTATAATGTATGGTGTTCCCTATATTTGCACTGGTGGCGATCTTTGATGCCGAGTGGATGTAATCTGTGCAATCGCCTTAATAGCCTAGCGATAGTTTCGGCCTTATTTATTTCCTAGTCTTCTTTTTCCTTGGTTTGCTAGTGGCCGCAACTACCATGCGCCATATACGGGCCGTAGGATCCATGGGTCTCCTACGGGCCGTCGATAAATGGGCCTGTAATCGATGGGCCTCGGGCCGTTGGATAAATGGGTCTACATCGGCCGTAATCGGGCGTAATTGGTATCGGCCCAGCACGGTAACAGGCCGTTAATAGGCCGTAGGACAGCAAAGGCTTAATTCTGTCACAGGCATAACGGGTCGTTAATGGGCCAGAATATAGGACGGGCTGGAAACGGTGCAACGGGTTAACAGGCCAGAAATGGGTCGACTCTTGCCATGGGCCGAATTTGGCTCATTAGGGTAACAGGCCAGTAATGGGCCGATTCTTGCCATAGGCCGAATTTGGCCCATTAGGGGAATAGGCCAGTAACGGTCCAACTCTTTCCATGGGCCAAATTTGCCCCATTAGGGGAACAGGCCAGTAACGGCCCAAAAGTAATCGAGGGCCGAAGAAGAGCCCAAGAACGTATGGGCCGTCAATAGGCCGAAAGCTAACACGGGCTGGAAACGACCCATGTAAATCACGGGCCGTTAATGGGTATGAAGAAAATTACTGTTCATTATGGGCTAGAGTCACCGTGGGCCTGTAAAGGGTCGAAAGATACGAAGGCCTCATATGGGCTGAGAGACGTCGTGGGGCATACATGGGCCAAAAGTGAAATGGGTTGGTGTTATATTCGATGGCCCACATGACGTTGTTGGGACGATTTCCTTTAGGGCCTAACGGGCCGTGAGTTAACGGGCCGTAAAATGGGCTATTTGCAAAGAGACCGTTAACAGGCTTTTCATGGGCCAACCCGTTAACTTTTGACCAAGTCAAACGGGCTGGCATTGTAAGCTAAATGGGCAGTGGTGGGCCGTGGCACGTGTCGACATATCATAGGCGCCTATCTGATCCACTGACGAGCTGGCACGTGTTTCGTCCGGCCAATAAGAATTTTACACGTGGAAATTTCCCATTGGTCGGGGCTGTTAACGGGTTATCGGATCCAAAACCCGACCCGATAGCTTAACGGCGTTTCGTTACGGTGGATGCCACGTGTCGGTCACCCTTGACGAAAGCACTTCTGTGACGCGCGATTTATCGTCATGGAAGTGGACACTTCCGTGATGATAATTTTGGTAATGTCATGGAACACTTCTACGACAGCACAGGTATGACTATCTTGATTCTGTCATAAAATCGTCATGGATGTACATGCATAACAAAAAAACACGACCTACTGTGACAAACACGTATCATCACGGAAGTGTATTTTTTTGTAGTGTGATCAGAGAAATAGTGTGAAACCTTCTTCGTGGTCATGTAAATCCCATAAACAAGCTTCTGATAGTGTGGATATCTTTGCTTCGATGGAGTCCGAACTTCAGAAACGCAATATACTGGGCGCTGGACTTTATAGGCTTTTCCTTCTTCTTCTCGCTCGACCGTGAGTACTGTACTGACAACTTGTCCAATGGCTGCAATATAAAGCAGTAAAGGATCTTTGCTGATTGGTGCAGCAAGCACCGGCCGGGTGGAAAGCAGGGCTTTGAGCTCTGCAAAAGCTGCATCAGCTTCGTGAGTCCACTCGAACTTATCAGACTTCTTCATCAGTCGGTAAAGAAGCAATGCCTTTTCACCGAGGCGAGAAATGAATCGACTCAGGGCGGCCAAACAACCAGTAAGCTTCTGGACATCGTGCACACGCACAGGGCATTTCATCTGAAGTATAGCACCAACTTTCTCTGGGTTAGCATCGATCCCTCGTTCGGAAACGAGGAAACTGAGTAACTTTCCGCCAGGAACTCTGAATGTGCACTTTGATGGATTAAGCTTGATATCATATCTTCTAAGGTTGGCAAAGGTTTCAGCAAGGTCAGTCAGCAGGTCGGAACCCTTACATGACTTGACCACAATGTCATCCATGTATGCTTCCACATTCTGACTGATTTGAGTGAGCAGACACTTCTGGATCATCCTCATGAATGTGGCTCCAGCATTCTTCAGGCCGAATGGCATGGTGTCATAACAAAAGCATCCGAATGGAGTGATGAAAGACATTTTTATCTCATCGGGTCCATACAGTCGGATCTGATGGTACCCGGAATAGGCGTCCAAAAAAGACAAATGCTCACACCCCACAGTCGAGTTGATGATTTGGTCGATGCGGGGGAGAGGAAAATGATCTTTCGGGGAGGCCCGATTGATATGCTTGAAGTCAATGCACATGTGAAGTGAATCGTCCTTCTTGGGGACCATGACAACATTGGCGAGCCACTCGGAGTGGTAGATTTCTTGGATGAACTCAGCTGTCAGGAGCCGAGCCACTTCTTCACCAATTGCTTTTCTCTTCTGGACGGCGGACCGTCGGAGATGTTCCTTGACAGGTTTCACTTTCGGGTCGACTCACAAATGATGCTCAGCCAGTCCCCTGGGTACACCCGACATGTCAGAAGGTTTCCATGCAAAGATGTCCCAGTTCTCATGGAGGAAATGGATGGGCGCTTCTTCCTATTTGCTATCGAGTGTCATTGAAATATGAGTCAGAGCAGTATTGGGATCGGATGGGTGAATATGAATCGGTTTCGTTTCTCCAGATGACTGAAATGCAGAGTCTGTGGCAGGCTTCTTAGCTCGCATCAAATCACTCAGATCTACACTTTTCTGGTACTCTTGCAATTCTACTACTGCCATTTGTGCATTGGCAATTTTTGAGCCCTTCTGGAAGCACTCTTTTGCCTTCTGCCGATTGCCAGTGATAGTTATCACTCCTCTGGGGCCACGCATTTTCAGTTTGAGGTACACATAACATGGTTGAGCCATGAAACGTGCATAAGCAGGCCTACCCATAATGGCATGATAAGCACTCTTGAAATCCACTACCTCAAATGTGAACTTTTCCTTGCAGTAATTCTTGGAATCACCGAAAACCACTTCAAGGGCGATTTGGCCAAGTGATTCAACCTTCTTGCCAGGTATAACACCATGGAAGCTCATGTTGCTTTCACTAAGCTTGGACATCGGAATGCCCATTCCCTTCAAAGTATCAGCATAAAGAATATTCAGGCCACTACCACCATCCATCAGCACTTTAGTCAGTCGAGTGCTTTCAACAACTGGGTCGACTACCAGTGCTTGCCTCCCAGGGGTGGCTATATGTGCTGGATGGTATGACTGGTCGAATGTGATGGCAGTCTGGGACCACTTCGGATAACTGGGTGTTGCCGGAGCAACCATGTTCACCTCTTTGTTAATAACTTTCAATCGACTTTTGCTTTCAACATCAGAAAAAAATCATCAAAGTGGAATTGACATTGGGAAAACCATCATCATCTTCTTCCCTTTCCTCACCCTTGTCCGACTCCTTTTCCTTCTCCTTGGGTTGTTTCTCTCGGAACTGCTGGATCAGGAGACGACACTGTCGAGTGGTGTGCTTAGGGTAAATGAGATTCCCCTCTTCATCTTTTTTGGTATGAATGTGGCATGGTAAATCCAACACATCATTCCCATCTTGATCTTTAACTTTCTTGGGAGTCCAGGGCCCTTTGGGCTTCCCCTTGAATTTCCCTTGGGCCACAACTAAAGCTTCACCAGGATCAGCTAGTTCGGCCTTGCGCTTCTGTTTCCGACTGGAATTCCCTCCTCCGGCTTCTTGGGCGACTGTTTTGTGCTTGCCACTCCGGAGTCGGTCTTCCTCTTCACCATTGGCACACTTGGTGGCAATCTCCATCATTCGACTCAGGGACATATCTCCTGTTCGACCGAACTTCAGGTTCAACTCTCTGTACTTAACACCTTCCTTGAAGGCACAAACTGCTTGGTGATCTGACACATTCTCCACTGTATGGTGCAATGTGATCCATCTCTGGATATAATCTCTCAAGGTTTCATTCGGCTTCTGCACACAGGACTGCAACTCTATCAACCCCGCCGGCCTTTTGCATGTACCTTCAAAGGTTCTAACAAACACTCAGGCAAGTTCCTCCCAACTATATATGCCACCAGGTGCTAACTGATTCAACCACGCTCTGGCTGAGCCCTCCAACATCAAAGGAAGGTGCTTCATGGCCACTTCATCATTGCCGCCACCGATCTACACAGCCACTCGGTAGTCCTCAAGCCAAGTGTCAGGCTTGGACTCGCCAGTGAACTTGCTGACTCTAGTCGCCAACCTGAAGTTGGGAGGAATCAATGCTGCCCTGATGGCTCTGCTGAAACACTCAGGACATGAATCATGCACCCTGCATCCAGTCGGATAATCTCTATCATGGCCCTCTCTGTGTGCCATGTTCCTGTCAACCAGACCTTGAACGAGAATAGATCTCGCATCAAAGCCTGGCTCTCTAGGGTCGACTGGAATTCTTCGTTTGCCGCTATGGGGGCGCCTGTCCTCTTGCCGCCGATGCATGTATGACCCACTCCTCGGAGGAGGCGTGGGCATTCGACAATGGTCATCGTGGTCGAGTCGATGATCATACTGCTCACGGTTCCTGTACTAATCCTGCCGGTGCCCACGTCCCTCACGCTGCGGAGGCTATCCTAGGCTGTGAGCAGATTGAACAGTGTCTGCCACCACAGATCTGCTATGAATCATATTCCGCGACTGAGATACTGATGTATTTTGCTCTCCTGCTGCACGGAGTAAAGCCCGGATCTGCATCAAACCTCGGCCAGCTTCCGACTGGGAAGGCTGAATTGACTCCGCTATTTGGGCTGCAGCTGTGAGATTCTGGATCGGAGTTCGATATACCTAAGTCGGAGGCGGAAAAATTGTCGTCGACTAGACTCAGGAATCTGCTATGGAGCACGCTCGTCGAGTGCGTGCTCGAGGTTCTCCGGTCGAGTGCGCTCAGCCAAGTTGTCCAGGCATGCCTCCTCCAAGGCCCGGGCCTCGGGGGTTTCTCCAACGATAGGAGTGTGAAGTGCATCCATATTGCAGCGGCGAAGATCTTCCCTCTGCTGCGAAGAGAGGGGTTCAGGGCGGTACTCCTCGTGGATGCGCGACGGACCGTCGATGCCATTACCATTGTCGTCGTGGGGGAAGCCAGGAGGACTGCGTGGTCCATTGACCATCAAGACTTCCGCCGCGGGGTCACTGCTGTCGCACTTGGATGCAGTCTCGACGGAGCTAGTCGAACAGGCCGTAGAGAGTTTCATCGGGCTCGATCGCCGTGATTTGTGGGGTGGCCGATTGGCGGGCCACCGCATGCCTCACCCACCGCTGTTGTCGTGACTGACCGGATCGCTTGCGCCGGGGAGCAGCAGGGAGCGAAGACACCGTAGGAGCCGACTGATACTGAGTCGACGGCTGTCGAAGAAGGACGTCACGGACGCATGCACAGAAGTGCGTTGCCCCGCGGACGGGGAGCGCGTCGACGTCGAGTGGAGCCTCGTGGAGCCAAGCGGAGCTGTCGGCGATGAAGACGAGCGCGCCAAGACGGATCTCACGGCCCTCAGCCAATCCTCCGCCGGAAACCATGATGATGGGAATCGAAAAAATCACAACTTCTCCAACAAACTGCTAAGACACCTGTCCCACGGTGGGCGCCAACTGTCGTGGTTCTAAGACTGACAGTAGAATGGGGGTAGGTATGAGGAGGCAAGATCCTAGCTATGGAGTAGTTGTACACATGAGTTTACGAGTTCAGGCCCTTCACGGAGGAAGTAACAGCCCTACGTCTCGGTGCCCGGAGGCGGTCGACTGGATTGTGTATATGTGTGTGTTTACAAAGGATGTGAACCCTTGTCCCAGAGGAGGGGTGGCTTATATAGAGTGCGCCAGGACCCCAGCTCCCCTCCGTTACACAGGGTTCAATGTACATTAAGAGTCGAATGTCACTAGTAACGCTAGCAATTAAGTGATATAAATGATAATTAAGTCTATGAGTAAACGCCCGACCGTTGTTGCGTAGAGTGGCTTTAGATATTTTGTACGTCGAGTGGTTTCTGTGATGGTTGAGTGTCATTGATTCTTCTGAGTGGAATGCCTCTGGTCGAGTGGATGATGGTACCCTTCGAATGCTTCTAGCTTTAGGGCGATGACCTTGGGGAGGGCATCTAGGTCAGGCCTATGACCCTACCCTAGGTACATAGCTTCATCACCCTCTGATGTTTTTAGGGTACGTAGGTTATATAGGAGGAAGAAGCAGGTCGGTGGAGCCACGAGGGGCCCACGAGGGTGGAGGGTGCGCCCAGGGTGGTAGGCGTGCCCCCTGCCTCGTGGCTTCCTCGTTGGTTGCTTGACGTCCACTCCAAGTCCTCTGGATCATGTTTGTTCCCAAAATCACGCTCCCGATGGTTTCATTCCGTTTGGACTCCGTTTGATATTCTTTTTTTGTGAAACACTGAAATAGGCAAAAAAAACAGCAATTTGGGTTGGGCCTCCGGTTAATAGGTTAGTCCCAAAAATAATATAAAAGTGTATAAATAAGCCCATTAAACATCCAAAACAGAATATATAATAGCATGGAACAATCAAAAATTATAGATACGTTGGAGACGTATCACGTCCTAATTTTCTAGAATATAAGAGTATGGTAGCACATGATTTTATTGTTAAGAATAAGAAGAAGATGCTTAACTATAGACTGATATTTGATAAAAAATACTTTGAGACTATTTCCTTGCTTGCTCCCACTTTCTTCAACATATTTTCAGGCACGTACCTTGTTTTGCCGGAGGCCGTTCATGCATACCGGAGTCTGACATCAGCTCCAGAGCCTGAGCCGGAGCCACCACTTGATCCTCACCGTCAGTCTGTTTATCAGTGTCGATCCGGAGGAGATCGCCAACCAGTGGCACCCCGAGGACCCTCCTCAGTACACTGGAGGGGACCACTTTGATCCATGGGCATAGACCAACTTAGGCCAAAAGCCTAAGCTTGGGGGAGTGTGTACTTCTCACCGACATTACATTCATGTTCACACACTCATGCCAGTTGTCGGTGCTCATACTTTTTCATTGTATCATCCATGCTAGTTTAATTTCTTTTTAAGCTTTCTTCTTGTGTGTTTGAAAAACCTTAAGAAAAACAAAAAAATTAGTTATAGCTTTTAGCTAGTTTACTTTCCATGCATGTAGTAGTAGTAATTAAAAAGAAAACCCAAAAAGATTTCGCATTCTTCTTTTGCTTGTTGGGAGCTTTCCCGTGTAAATAGTTTTATTTCCTTTCTTTTCTTTGGGAAACGAGAGGAGAAGACCATAATGAAAATGTTGAAGTGGCTCTCATATGCATTATTGTTGATTTAACCAAGAGCCCATATTACCTTGTCTTCTCCCTTGAATTGAATGCTTGCAGATTCCAACTTAGTCCAATGCACGTGCACTATTATTATTATCCACACTATTCGGTTGTGCAAGTGAAAGGAAATAATGACAATATATGACAAACTGATTGAGATGAGAGAAGCTGGTATGAACTCGACCTCTCTTGTTTTTGTAAATATGATTAGTTCATCGTTCCTGATTCAGCCTATTATGAATGAAGCATGTTTGCAATGACAATTAGAGATTATAGTTGCTCATGCCATGCTTAATTTTCTAGGAGTTTATAATGGTTTACCTTGCGTGGCAACATGCTATTAAAATGGTTGTGATGTGGTATGATAGGGTGTTATCCTCGTTTGAACGATTCGAGCATGTAGTTGAAACAAATCAACATAGCCTCCACGATATTTATGTTCATGGTGAATTATATACTACTCATGCTTGCATTCAGTGTTAATTAATTTTCATGCATGTTCATGACTGTTGTCACTCTCTAGCTGGCCGCTTCCCAGTCTCTTTCTATCCTTCACTTGTACTAAGCGAGAATAGTACTTGTGCATCCACTTCCATAAACCCCAAAAGTTATTCCATATGAGTCCACCATACCTTCCTATATGCGGTATATACATGTCGTTCCAACTAAATTTGTATGTGCCAATCTCTAAACCTTCAAATGAAATTCTGTTTTGTATGCTCGAATAGCCCATGTATCAACTAGGGCTGTCTGTATCTTCCGTGCTGTAGCGATCTGACCTCAAACAGTCAAATCTTTGTGGATAAGTGTCATCCCTGGATCGGTAATGCTGACACACACAATACTTGAAGGATTTATAATAGAGTGGCAATCACACACTTATTACATCGAATAACTCATAAAAGAGTACTAATTACAATAATATGGCTTAAGGCCATCTAAATACGATAACAACGGAAGGCTTGGAAGATAAAGTGAGTCCATCAACTCCAAAGGCATAGCTGAGTGCACGACCACGACCTAGCGCACCTTACTCTTCGTTTGAAAAGTTTGAACATAATACGTTGCAGCCCGAAAATGGGTCAGCACATGGAATGTGCTGGCAAAATAACATTGTAGAGCAATGAACATGCAAAAGCTATAACTATATGCATATTTGGCTGGTGGAGGCTCTACAGTTAATACGTTTTTGCAAAAAGCCATTTTTTTCCTACAACAAAGGAATATATTTGGTTTAACTATCATGGTATTTGATAAACATTAAGAAGGTTCCTCCAACTCAACCCCAATTAAACAGTGTTAATAACCCAACAATTTAATTTAGAGTGTTGAGATCAACATGACAATCCAAGAACCAGATACTCAAGATGTCCATAACCGGGGACACGGCTAATCATGATTAGTTTGTACACTCTGCAGAGGTTTGCGCACTTTTCCCCACAAGACTCGGTCTCCTCCATTGGATTTCTCGCACTACATGGTGTTTGAGAACTAGATGACCGAGACACATTCTTTCAGAAACATTAACTCTTTACTCTGGGTAGACAGTACCAACCTACATCCCCTACATCTGCTAGCCTACCACTGAAAGAGGTCACGCAACATACTCAACTATGCTAGAGCCCATAATGGCTTGTGGCTGCACAGGAAGTTTCCAGCATGAATAATCTTATGATCCCTTTGAGCCTGGGTGGCAAACTGTAGGATGATCACACGGGTACTCCGGGATATCCTAGGACAACACTGGATTCTCCAGGTGCCCAGACAACCACTGGGTGCTCCAGGGTGCCTCAACCAATCCACCCAGATGTGTATTTAAGTAGCCACCTTAAGTTAACCATTAATTTACAATCTCACATCTGTCATGGATACACTCAAACCCAAACCACGTCTACGAGCATAGCATAGCAGTATAAGCATAACGTAGAAGTAACTCTCAGGGTTTGATATGAAAAGGACAATAGGTTCTACCTCATCATCTACTTCCCAATACCCACATGTTAATAGATCCTACTCACGCAATGTTTGAGGGTTGAAACTAATGCATAAAAACTGGGCAATGAAGAAGTATGATCAAAGTGTTACTTGTCTTGCTGACGATCTGCAAACCCTAGAGATAGTAGCACGGTTCGCACTCTGGAAATTGTATCGCAAACAAACAATAGAATACATAAGCACTCAAGCATAGATGCAAGGTGTAACACTCAAATAAATAGATCCAAATGAAAAGTTCAACTTAAGAGCTTCGATTTGCAAAAAGAATCAATCGAATCGGAGCTACGGAACTGAAACTACGATCAAAGGAACTTCGAATTCAAATCTACTTGAAACCAAATTTTAATTTGTCAAAACCATGTTCAAGTTGATTAACTGGAAAAAGGGCTTCGAGACGAAGATTTTGGCATTGGTTTCACTCGATTTGGACGAGCGGTTGAAAAGTTGCGAGGGTTTGAAGATCAGGGCTAATATGCGATAAAAGTAATCGCGGATAGGTCCCTGGTGAAAAATAAAACAGAAAAAAGAAAAATCTATCGGACGAACGTCCGCTAACAGAGGCTAACGAACGAACTCGTTCGTTATCAGAACTAAATGAACGAACATTCGTAAAATAAACCTCACCGAAGAAAACCGAGAAAAACAAATCTAAGGTTTTAAAAAATGGCAGCGGCTTTGCGGTTTTATTGGTTCGTGGACGAAAACCGGCGCCAGCGGTGTCGGGATCCGGCGAGGCAGGCGGCATTGGGCGGCGAGAATCCTCGGCGGCGGCGCAGGGCTGTGGGTGGCGGAGCGGCAACGGCGGGGCGGCAGGCAGCGAAGCGGTAAGCGGCGCGACTGCTGTCGCGGCTTGCCGCGACGGCGATGGGTAGCGAGAGGGGGCCCGGGGCGGCGGCTTTTAAAGCCACCCCCCCCCCCCCCGCGCGCGTGGTCTTCGACTTGGGAGAGGGGCGCGGAGGGGGCGCGCGGGCGGCGGCGACCCGGACACCTTGCCGGAGCCCGGCGCGGACACGGCGGGGCGGAGGCAGTGGCGAGAGCGGGCCGGCTGGGCTTCGGCCCAGCTCGGTCCGGGAGTTTATAAAAAAATCCGCCGAAGGAAAAATCCTAAAGAAATATAAAAAATTCTAAAAATGCCAAAAACAATTTTCACCGTCTAAATAATATATTTAGAACAAAGTGAACATTTTTCTGGCCTAAAAATGCAATTTTGGAAAATGCATATTTTTCTAATTCAAATAAAATAGCAATAAAATCCCAAATAAAATATTTATTTGATTTTAACATTTTTTCCTCCAATATTTCTTTTATTTTGGAGAAGTCCTTTTATCTCCTCTCATTTTATTTATATTGGAAATATTTTGGAGAGAAAATATTAAAACCAAAATGATCCTCTTTTCAAATTTGAGAAAAATTCAAATATGAAAATAGTGAAATCCCCAACTCTCTCCGTGGGTCCTTGAGTTGCTTAGGATTTCTAGGATCGCAAACGAGATGCAAATAAAATATGACATGCATATGATGACCTATGTTTAACATTCCAAATTGAAAATTTGGGATGTTACAAACCTACCCCCCTTAAGATGAATCTCGCCCTCGAGATTCGGGTTGGCTAGAAAATAGTTGTGGATGGTCTTTCCGTAGATCATCCTCTCGTTCCCAGGTGGCTTCATCCTCAGTATGGTGGCTCCATTGAACTTGCAAAACTTGATAACCTTGCTGCGCATAACTCGACTGGCAAACTCGAGAATCTTGACAGGTTTCTCCTCGTAGGTCAAATCACTATCCAACTGAATTGCTTCTAGGGGCATTGTATCTCTCAGTGGAATATCAGGCATCTCTGCATGACACTTCTTCAACTGGGAAACATGAAACACATCATTAACTCCTGTCAGTCCTTCCGGTAACTCCAACTTGTAGGCAACTTCTCCCACACGTTCCAAAACTCGGTATGGTCCTACAAATCTCGAGGCTAACTTTCCTTTAACTCCAAAAGGTTTAACTCCTCGGAGAGGTGACACACGAAGATATACTCTGTCTCTGGTTTCATAGACTACCTCCTTGCGTTTTGAATCTGCGTAACTCTTCGGCCTCGACTAGGCTACCTTCAGTCTGTCGCGAATCAACTTAACCTTCTCTTCGGATTCTTTGATCAAATCCAGTCCAAACAACTGACAGTCTCCAACTTCATCCCACATCAATGGTGTCCTGCACCTCCTTCCATACAAAGCCTCAAAAGGTGCCATCTTCAAACTACCTTGATAACTGTTGTTGTATGAGAACTCCACATAAGGCAAATTATCATCCCAACTAGATCCATAATCTAGCGCACAAGCTCTCAGCATGTCTTCCAGAAGCTGGTTGACTCTCTCTGTCTGTCCATCCATCTGCGGATGAAAGGTTGTACTAAACTCTAGCCTAGTACCCAAAGTCTGGTGCAACTGATGCCAAAACTTTGCAGTAAACTGGGTCCCTCTATCCGATACGATGGTCCTTGGAACTCCATGCAGACATACGATCCTGGTCATATATATCTTGGCCAACTTTGCACTTGTATAGGTGGTCTTCACTGAGATAAAGTGAGCTACCTTTGCCAAGCGATCAACCACTACCCAGATTGAATAGTATCCCGATCGGGTCCTGGGCAATCTGGTGATGAAATCCATGCCAAGCTTTTCCCACTTCCATTCGGGTATCGGCATAGGCTACAGTAATCCTGTTGGCTTCTGATATTCTGCCTTCACTCTCTGACATACATCACATATGGCTACATACTCAGCAATATCCTTCTTCATACCAATCCACCAGAAACGCTCCTTCAAATCCAAATACATCTTGGTGTTTCCGGGGTGTATCGAGTATGGCAAATCAGGGGCTTCCTGAAGTATTAACTTCCTGATCTCTACATTATTGGGTACGTGTACACGATCCTCAAACCATAAGGTGTCGTGCTCATCCTCACGAAAACATTTAGCTTTTCCTTCACTCATCTTCTCCTTTATCTCAGCAATCTCTTTGCCATCCTTTTGAGCTTCTCGTATCTTTCCCAATAATGTTGATTGAACCTCCATTGCTGTGACAAAACCTCTAGGGACTATCTCCAAACGAAACTCCTTGAGATTTTTAACTAACTCATGCGGAAATCCTCCGCATACAAGGGCATAACTCTTTCGGCTCAAAGCGTCTGCTACGACATTGGCCTTTCCTAGATGATAGTGTAGCTTCATATCATAATCCTTTATAAGCTCCAACCATCTCCTTTGTCTGAGATTCAGCTCCTTCTGTGTAAAAATGTACTTCAAACTCTTGTGATCTGTGTACACATCACAATGGTTTCCAATAAGAAAGTGTCTCCGGGTCTTAAGTGCATGAACTACAGCTACTAACTCCAAATGATGCATGGCATAATTCAATTCATGCGGTCGAAGTTGTCGTGAGGCATATGAAACAACCTTTCAATCTTGCATAAGTACACCTCCAAGTCCTAAGCGAGAAGCATCGCAATACACTTGGAAATCCTTGCGTATATCTGGCAAAATCAGCATTGGGGTTGTAACCAAATGTTTCTTCAACTCCTGAAAGCTTGCCTCACATTCATCTGTCCATTTGAACTTAGTGTCCTTTTTCAAAAACTCCATCATAGGTTTTGCAATCTTGGAGAAATTCTCAATGAATCTCCGGTAGTATCCTACGAGTCCAAGAAAACTGCGGATCTCCCCTACTGAGGTGGGTGCTAGCCAATCAGTGACTGACTGAACCTTGGTAGGGTCTATTGCTATACCCTCTCCTGATATAACATGTCCAAGAAATCCAACTTCCTTCAACCAAAACTCACATTTGCCTAACTTGGCATATAACTGGTGTTCCCTGAGCTTCTCGAGAACTAATCGCAAATGCTCCTTGTGTTCCTCTTCATTCTTCGAGTATACCAAAATATCATCAATGAACACCACAACAAACTTATCCAAGAACTCCATGAACACCTTATTCATCATACTCATGAAATAGGCAGGGGCGTTTGTCAATCCAAATGACATAACCATGTACTCATATAGCCTGTACCTTGTGGTGAAAGCTGACTTGGGTATATCCTTTTCTCGGATCTTTAGCTGGTGATATCTTGATCGCAGATCGATCTTGGAAAATACTTTAGCTCCTTGCAGCTGGTCAAACAAATCATTGATCATTGGTAGTGGGTACTTGTTCTTGATCGTCACCTCGTTCAAGGCATGATAATCAACTACCATTCTTAAAGATCCATCCTTCTTCTCAACTAAGAGCATTGGGGCTCCCAACGGCGATGAACTTCGTCGTATGTAACCTTTCTCCAATAACTCCTTAATCTGCTTCTTAATCTCCTCCAGATCATTTGTGGGCATCCGGTACGATCTCTTTGATATTGGTCTGGTGCCTGGCAACAGCTCTATCAAAAACTCAATGTCTCGATCCGGTGGCATGCCTGATAGTTCCTCTAGAAATACATCTGGGTAATCCTTTACTACAGGCACTTCCTCCTGAACAACTCATGAGAGGGAATTCACTTGGGTCCTTCTTGGCACATGCCTGGATACATACTTAATCATTTTTCCCTTCGGGGTGGTGAGTAGAATTGACTTACTAGCACAGTCAATGTTCCCTCCATACTTCAATAACCAATCCATGCCTAGTATTATATCCAATCCTTGTGACTCCAAAATTACTAGATCAGAGGGGAAACATGGCTACCAATGGTTAAGGGTAACCGATCACACCATCGGATGGCCATATACTCTACTCCTGGCAAGCTTACTAGCATGGGTGTCCTATGGGCTAAGGTGGGTAACTTATACTTGTCCACGAATCCCCTTGATATGTATGAATGCCATGCACCAATATCAAAAAGAACGAGGGAGGTAAATGACTTAACCAAAACCTTGCTGATAACTGCATCTGGCTGTTCTTCAACCTCCTCCACGTTGACGTGGTTCACCTGGCCTCTGGTAAAAGGGTTGGGCTTCTTCCCAGAGCTTCCATTGCCATTTCCATTCTTTGCTTCAGAACACTCGGTGGCGTAGTGTCCAGCCTTCCCGCACTTGAAACAAGTAATGTGACTTAGATCCTTCTTGGCGGGTGAGGGAGTCCTCGATTAGGGGGTCTCCGGAAAGCCGGACTGTATCCTTTGGTCGGACTTTTGAACTATGAAGATACAAGTTTGAAGACTTCTTCTCGTGTCTGGACGGGACTCTACCTGGCGTGGAAGGCAAGCTAGGCAATACGAATATGTATATCTCCTCCTTTGTAACCGACCTTGTGTAACCCTAGCCCCCTCAGGTGTCTATATAAACCGGAGGGTTTTAGTCCGTAGGACAACAGACGATCATACCATAGGCTAGCTTCTAGGGTTTAGCCTCTTTGATCTCATGGTAGATCAACTCTTGTAATACTCATATCATCAAGAACAATCAAGCAGGACGTAGGGTATTACCTCCATCAAGAGGGCCCGAACCTGGGTAAACATCGTGTCCCCTGCCTCCTGTTACCATCCGCCTTAGACGCACAGTTCGGGACCCCCTACCCGAGATCCGCCGGTTTTGACACCGACATTGGTGCTTTCATTGAGAGTTCCACTGTGTCATCACCATAAGGCTTGATGGCTCCTTCGATCATTGTTAGCGATGCGGTCCAGGGTGAGGCTTTCCTCCCCGGACAGATCTTCGTATTCGGCGGCTTCGCACTGCGGGCCAATTCGCTTGGCCATCTGGAGCAGATCGAAAGCTACACCCCTGACCATCAGGTCAGATTTGGAAATTTGAACTACACGGCCGACATCCGCGGTGACTTGATCTTCGACGGATTCGAGCCCATGCTGGACGGACCACACAGTCGCGACGAGCAAGGCGTAACTCTGCCATCGGACAGTGTTCGGGAGGTCGCATCCGCAGCTACTCCGGCCGTTAATCCGGAACAAATCACGCCATCCGAGAGCGAAGGGATAGACCCCACCATGGACGCTGCACTCTCAGTGGCAATAGAGCCAGATACTAACTTCACCCCTTACGAGGGTCGTGTCGCCGAACCGCTGGATTCATCTCCGGCCACGGACTCTGAGCCGCTTACATCCGTACCAGTTGAATCCGACTGGGCGCCGATAATGGAGTTCACCTCTGCGGATATCTTTCAGCACTCGCCCTTTGGCGATGTGCTAAATTCATTAAGGTCTCTCTCCCTATCAGGAGAACCTTGGCCGAACTATGTCCGGCTAGAATGGGATGCGGACGACGAAGAAATTCGCTACCCGCCCACCACCCACTTAGTAGCCACTGTCGGCGACTTAACCGACATGCTCGACTTCCACTCTGAAGACATCGACGGTATGGACGATGATGCAGGAGACGAACAGGAGCCACCGCCACAGGGCCTTGGACCGCCACTCCATCACATGACGTATACATGGTGGATACACCCAGAGAGGGCAATGGAGAAGACACAGCGGAGGAAGCACCCTCCAAGCAACCCAAGCGCCGACGTCAGCGACGCCGCTCTAAGTCCCGCCATAAGAAAAATAGCGATAACAGCGCAAGAGGAAATAATAGTCCACTCGACTCTAGAAGAAACGACAACTGCACCACCCCGGTGGCGGAGCACGATCAAGATGCAAACTGCAAACATAGTACGGATCCGACGTCCGACCACGACAACGCCAAGGATAAGCCTCATCAAACCCCGTCTGGGGAAGAAAATAGTCCGGATGAAGATGCGCACATCATCCCGGAAACGCACTTGGAGCAAGAAAACCTCCACAGAAGGCTTATTGCCACAGCGAGGAGCCTGAAGAAACAGAAGCAAAGGCTCAAGGTCGTGCAAGATACCCTCAACAGCAAGTGGAACAAAGTAACAAAGTATGGTGGAAGTTACCATAAAAATAGCTATCCAAAGCGCAAGCTATTACCAAAATTCGACGATGAGACCTTAGAGCCCATACAGCCGAAAAGTGATATGGCCAACCGGCCGGATCCACCACCTTGTGAACACGATAGGGCGGCTAACAAAGTCGCGCATAAGTCAACATACGATCTACGTGAGAACTTGCGTCAAAAATCCGGTGCGACCAGATCCATCTATGGATCTAGGAAACGCGCTACGATACACAACCAACACCGAATACTACAACCGTTCGAACACCATGGCGCATCCCAATACAGGGGTGCCACACACCCATTATGTTTCACTGATGAGGTGCTGGATCACGAATTCCCAGATGGATTCAAACCGGTGAATATAGAGGCGTACGACGGAACCACAGACCCTGGAGTCTAGATAGAGGACTTCATCCTCCATATTCATATGGCTCGTGGAGACGATCTCCATGCCATTAAATACTTGCCCCTCAAGCTTAAAGGGCCAGCTCGGCACTGGCTGAAAAGCCTCCCCGAAAACTCAATTGGAAGTTGGGAGGAGCACGAGGACGCTTTTCGGGCCAATTTTCAAGGGACTTATGTCCTACCTCCGGATGCAGACGATTTAAGTCACATAATCCAACAGTCCGGAGAGTCCGCCCAAAAGCTTTGGAACAGGTTCCTCACCAAGAAGAACCAAATCGTCGACTGTCCAGACGCCGAAGCCTTAGCAGCTTTTAAACACAGCGTCCGAGACGAATGGCTCGCCAGACACCTCGGTCAAGAAAAACCGAGAACAATGGCAGCCCTAACAAGCCTCATGACCCGTTTTTGTGCGGTCGAGGATAGCTGGTTGGCCCGTAGCAGCACCAGCGACCCAAGCACATCCGAAGTCAGGGATGGCAATGGTAAACCACGACACAACAAAAACAAGCATCGAAATAAAGAAGGTAGCCCAGATAACATGGCGGTAAACGCCGGATTCAGGGGCTCCCAACCAGGTCAGCGGAAAAAGCCTTTCAAACGCAGCAGAGAAGGACAATCTGGCCTAAAAAAATTCTCGACAAACTCTGTCAGATTCATGGCACCCCAGATAAACCTGCAAATCATACCCACCGAGAATGTTGGGTCTTCAAGCAGGCCGGTAAGCTAAACGCCGAATACAAAGGGGAAGAGACACCAAGCGAAGACGAGGATCAACCTCGCCACCAAAACATCGGAGGACAGAAAAAGTTCCCACCAGAGGTTAAAACAGTAAACGTGATCCATGTGACAAAGAGGAGAAGCAATCATGCACTCCGATGCACCCGCGCCATAGAGCCCGTCACCCCTAGGTTTAACCCTTGGTTGGCCTGCCCGATCACTTTTGATCGTAGGGATCACGATACAAATATCCGGCGCAAAGGACTGACGGCCTTGCTCTTAGACCCAATAATAAATGGGTACCATTTCACAAGGGTCCTCATGGACGGCGGCAGTGATCTAAATCTGATATATCAGGACACAGTCCGCAAAATGGGGATAGACCCGACACAAATGAGCCACAATAATACTACCTTCAAGGGAGTAATACCAGGCCAAGAGGCCCACTGTACGGGCTCTCTACTACTAGAGGTGGTATCCGGTTCTCCCGATAACTTCTGAAGCGAAACGTTAACTTTTCACATCGCTCCATTCCGAAGTGATTATCAAGCACTACTCGGAAGGGCGGCTTTCGCTCGTTTTAACGCAATACCGCATTATGCTTTTCTCAAGCTCAAGATGCCAGGTCCACGTGCCATCATCACAGTTAGCGGAAATACCGAACGTTTTTTACATACGGAAGAGGACGCGGCGGCTCTAACAGCCGTGAACTAGACGGCCTCACCAACCAGAAAAAATGGCAGGTCGTCAAAACTACGGACACGGTTAGACGAATCCAGCGTTCCATCATATATACATGATATTGGTTTTTGAACCCTCATAACACGATACCAGGGGCTTCCCACGTGTAATCAGGGCCAGCCCGGCTCAACTTGGTTTCTCTTGAATTTTGATAGTTCATTTATAATAACCAAGTCTTCTTTTTTTTCGCACGGCAACTTTCACCTAAGTTTTTTTCCTTTTGCAGATGACAATTGTGCTACACCCGTCTAGGCCACGGCACAAAAGAGAGACACGCGCAGACGTGCAGCAGGGACCCGCCCAAAGGTTTCTTTTTAGATTAAGACCCTGCGTAAACCTTTTTTACTGTCTCTTGTTGCTCACATCCTCCGGACACTCCACACAACCGAGAAGGATGCTGGCGTTATTGGCATGTGGCCACACCAGAATTTTGCACGTACCTGGACACATGGGGTTTCTCATTAAGGGCATTGTTAAGCCTGGTATATGTTATAAAGACCGAACACCTTAGGGAGTGTTCGGTGTCGCGAGTTTGCCCCTATATGCATCAGCTCCGAATCATGTCTTTGGTCAAATGTTGGGTTTGCCCGGTTCCCACGTTTTGGTACCTTACGTTCCGTTATATCGGCTAAGGTAGCACTGGGAGAACTACTGTGATTGTGCCCTGGTTCATCCGGATGAGCACCTCGGTGGAGAAAGCCGAAAACTGACTGTCATGATATGGCGAGAGACTGGTCAACCACTCGATGAGTCATCGGAATCTTCGGGATTCCTCCGCATTAACGAACGGCCGTTTCCCAGTCATGTACGTACGCGCACTGTATTCGGACAAGCGCAGAAGTACCAGGGGCTATATAGTAGCCCCACTGTCAAACTCCTATGGCTAAGTGAAAGTATTAAAGCAATATAGTCTGGTTACCTCGTTCGCTGTGCTATCACCTCCTTAACAGACCAAGACGTTGGATCAAGTGTGGATATGCATCTTTTGCAAACACCCCCGCATTATATGCGTGGGGGCGGAAGCCGACGACTGCAAACTTTCAGTTTATACACATATATACATAAACGGCCGCACAGGAGGCATCATAGTACTTTCAGGCAAAAGTATTAATATAGCCTTGATAATTCAATAAAACATTGTTTTTACAATGGGAATACATGTCACTTGAACATAACATTCTTTGAGCACTGAGCCTCTATCGAACGAGCGCCTTCAAGAAGTTCTTCAAAGTAGTGCTCGGCAGCCACTAGGCCTACGGCCGAACCCTGTGTCGCAACAGTGGTGGCCTCCATCTCCGCCCAGTATGTCTTGACACGGGCAAAGGCCATCCGCGCACCTTCTATGCACGCCGATCTCTTTACAGCATCGATGCGTGGCACAACACCAAGGAATTGTTGCACTAAGCTAAAGTAGTTATTCGGCCTTGGCCCTCCCGGCCACAGGTGATCCACAACGGACCTCATGGCAAGTCCGAACAACCTATGGAGGTCGGCCCACTTGGCCAATCGCTCATTCAACAGCAGCGGACGGACTGGAGCATGAAACTGTGACTAGAACAGTTTTTCCACTTCGGGACCTTTTTGATCCTTGAAGTACTCGGCCGCATCAGCAGCACTTGCAGCCAAATCCATGTACGCGTCCGCAGAACTCCATAGCCGGTCCAGAGGAGCATACTTTGGATCTCCGAACTTAGTCCGCAATAAGAAGGGCTTCCCAGACACAATATCTGCAGCTTGATTCAGCTCCTCCTTCGTCGCTCTAATTTTGGAGCAGGCTTCCTTGGCAGCCACCCGGGCCTTCTCCAGGTCCATCGCTTTCGCCCAATTTTCTTCTTCAAGAAGATGGTAACGGTCAGCGGCATCTTTTAACTCCACAGCCATCTTGGCTATTTTTTCCTTGCTCTCGCAATGCGGGGCCTGTTCGGCCCTTAACTCTTCGGTCGCCCTTAAAGCGGCCGCATTGCTACTCCTGGCATGCTCCTTGCCTCGGGCAAGCTCCGCCCGAAGGGTCTCCACGGTGGCAGCTCCATCTGCAGTCACACAACATATTAAAGATACTGACATCATGCTACTCTTATTATGTGATGCTCACCAGAGAAATCACTCACCATGTGCCTCGTCAAGCCGCTTGTTGACAAGCACGATGTCGACATCTGCCGCATCAAGTTGCCGCTTTAGCTCGGCAAACCCATCAGTCCGGCTAGCCACCGGAGCTTCAGCCACCTGCACATAAAGGCGGTCTGGTTATTACCTGGGACTATGATCCTCTGTTTGCCGCCATTTTCGAGGACAACCAGAGTCTCAGGGGCTACTATCTGCATAGGGCACACCTAATGTATGCGGTACTATCAAAAACATACACTATTTCACGTACCTCGAAGCCTTTCAGCAGACTCATAAAGGCTTCATGCTAACCGCTTTCGGCGGATGAAATCCTTTCAATTACCGTACCCATTAGCGTACGATGCGCTTCCAAGACGACCGCTTGCCCCAGAAGATCCTTCAGCGTGTCCGACCGCACACTGTACGGACCCTTGCTGTCTCTCTCTCTAAGAGCCGGATACTGGGAATCCCGGGTAGCCAAAGGGTTATCCTCCGGCCTTAGTGGATCTGGAGATACCCTTTGCGAAGACACTTCAAGGTCGCCCGCTTCGTGAGGCGGGGTGTCGGGGGGAGGCATTTCACTCTCCATCATCTCCAAAAGAAGATCCCCCGAAGACGAACTACGTCGAGACGGGCTACGATCCCGACTGCAATTTATAAGCACTGGTTATTGTCTTCGAAAGTAAGGTGGGGTATTTCCACTATTAAAGTACTTTTTGATTACTTACAGCTCGGTAGAGGGCTGATCTCCGCACGGAGACTGTGCGGCAAGAATACCCTCCGAGGCAGGACCCTCTGATGAAGATTTCTTCTCCCGTTTGGAAACCTTAGTTTCTGGATCTTCAGAGGTAGTCCTCTTCCTTCCCCGGGGAGAGAGAATGTCAGATTCTTCCCTTTGATTGTCCTCCCTCGCGGAGGTGCTTATCCCCCCGGCTGGAATGAGTAGCGAGTGAGGCCCGCTCTCGCCCTCTTTATTCCCCCTGCCATCTTCCTTCGAGGGCGCTGGATAAGGCGTCGGCTCGAGCATCTTGTCCAGTATCGGATTGTCCAAGTCCTCAGGAAGGGGGGCCAAACACCTGATCATCACCGCCTTTGTTATCCAGTCCTGGTCAAAGAGCGGCTCTTTAGAATGATGCCATGATAAATAAAAGGAAGCAGGTTCGGCATGGGATTACTTACTTGGGCAGCGAGGTGATTGCAGCTCAGGCTCACGTCCTCGGTGGTGTCCGGACACTCTATTTGGGGTCCGAAGAACGATTTGTACATCTCTTCGTGCGTCATGCCGAGGAAATGCTGAATAACTCGCGGTCCTTCTGGGTTGAATTCCCACATGCGGAGGGGCCGCCGTTTGCAAGGTTGGACTCGACGAACCAGCATAACTTTCATTACCATAACCAGACTGAAATCTCCCTCGAAGAGATCTCGGATACGGCTCTGCAGTATTGGCACGTCCTTGGCTGGACCCCAGCTCAGCCCCTGCTGATCCATGACATCAGTTGTGGTGGGGGCCCAAGTGGAAGGTGGGGGCAGCTACCCACTTGGCACTTCGGGGAGCTGTCATGTAAAACCACTCCCTCTGCCACAATCCGAACACCATTGGGAAGGAACCCTCTGGCCATGGAGCGTGAGCGATTTTGCTTATTAAAACACCTCCGCACGCTGCATGCTGCCCCTCGATCATCTTCGGCTTCACATCGAAGGTCTTGAGCCACATGCCGAAGTGAGGGGTAATGCGGAAGAAGGCCTCACACACGACAATAAATGACGAGATGTGACGAAGGGAATCCGGGGCCAGATCGTGAAAATCCAGCCCGTAATAGAACATAAGACCCCTAACAAAGGGATCCAGAGCAAGGCCTAGTCCTCGTAGGAAGTGGGAGTCGAACACAACGCTCTCGTTGGGTTCGGGAGTGGGGACGACCTGCCCTCGGGGGGGCAGCCTATGCGGGATTTCGATGGTCAGATATCTATCCTCCCTCAACTTCTTGATGTCCTCCTCTGTGATAGAGGAAGGCATCCACCGACCTTAAAGGTTGGATTCGAACATAGTTGAAGGTCTGAAGCACCTGAACTGAGCTTTGGGTGTTAGAACTCGAGGCGGGGGAAGGATTCGATTGAGCATGGAGGGAAAAAAGAAAAAGCCTCATCCCCTTTATAAAGAGGGAGAATATCAGGCGTCCTCCTCGTGGTCGTTCGGGACTTACCTAAGATCTAGGAATCATACCAACAGGCACGGTTGGGTTACCCATGTTTGTATTGATGAGAATCCCGTGATAAGGGGGACACGATCTCTGCTTTGACAAGACGTGTCAAGAAAACCGCCTCGCGTTATACACGGAGCTGGTTGAGAGAAACAGTTCAAATAATGACTGGGTCATGGCGTGATGTCATGCTATCAAAACGTGTCATCATATTAGATTTGTGGAAATATTATTCTCTCTACAGTGGTATGTGGAACTTATTTTGCAGGGTCGGACACTGTCCTTGTATTCAAACTCTTCCATGGTGTATTCGGAGGAGGAACCCGCCTTGCAATGCCGAAGACAACACTGCGCGTCGGACTCATCGTCATTGAAGTCTGGTTCAGGGGCTACTGAGGGAGTCCTGGATTAGGGGGTCTCTGGACAGCCGGACTATATCCTTTGGCCGGACTGTTGGACTATGAAGATACAAGTTTGAAGACTTCGTCCCATGTCCGGATGGGACTCTACTTGGAGTGGAAGGCAAGCTAGGCAATACGGATATGTATATCTCCTCCTTTGTAACTGACCTTGTGTAACCCTAGCCCCCTCCGATGTCTATATAAATTGGAGGGTTTTAGTCCGTAGGACAACAGACAATCATACCATAGGCTAGCTTGTAGGGTTTAGCCTCTTTGATCTCGTGGTAGATCAACTCTTTTAATACTCATATCATCAAGAACAATCAAGCAGGACGTAGGGTATTACCTCCATCAAGAGGGCCCGAACCTGGGTAAACATCGTGTCCCCTGCCTCCTGTTACCATCCGCCTTAGACGCACAGTTCGGGACCCCCTACCCGAGATCCGCTAGTTTTGACACTGACAGCGGGCGTTGCGGGTTGGAACGGTTCTGGCTGCTGCTTCCTCCATTTCCATTACCATTCCTGGGGCCACTGTGGTTATGTGAACTTCCTCCATTGTGAGTATGGCCTCCATGGTTATGAGTGTATCCTTCGGAGTTAGGGGTAAAGCGGGGCTTTTGCTGAGCTCCAGAATTGTACTTCCCCTGTCCATACTTCTGCTTGCGGGTCTCTATCTGTTGTTGTTTGCTTTCAATCATCAGGGCCTAGTCTACCAACTCCTGGTAGTTAGTGAATGTTGCCACCATCAACGGCATACTCATCTCATCATTTAACCCTTCCATAAACTTCTCCTGCTTTGCGGCATCTGTGGCCACATCGTCAGGGGCATAACGGGCTAACTTGCTAAACTCATCCATGTACTGCCCCACAGTATGATTTCCCTGGCGTAAGTTGTGAAATTCACGCTTCTTCATATTCATTGCTCCTGTAGAGACATGGGCTATGCGGAATGCTTGCTGAAACTGATCCCATGTGATATTAGCTATGGGAAAAGTGGCTGTGTGATTCTCCCACCATGAGGTTGCGGGTCCATCCAGTTGGTGTGCGGCAAAGCGCACCTTCTCTGCATCTGTGCAACCTGTGGTGGTCAACTCCCTTCCAATACTACGTAGCCAGTCATCAGCAACAATCGGCTCGGTGCTACTGGAAAACACCGGCAGATTCAGCCTCAGAAAGCGAGCTAGATTGTCCATTGGAGGTGGTGGTGGTGGGTTGTTGTTGTTATTGTTGTTGTTGTTGTCGTTGCCTTGGTTCTAGACTAGTAGTTGCATCAAGGTATTCTGCTGCTAGATCAACTGAGTGAGTTCCGGTGGGAAGACAAATCCGGGGTCACGTCTCGGAGGCATCTGATGGGTTTAGAGGGGAGAGATTAGAATAGAAATGAGGTCTAGTGAGAAGGCACTACCCATATGCACATGAGACAAACACATTCATATCACACCACTCAATTCAAACAAGGGTATACAATCGATCTGGCTATCGTTACAAAATACTCGGACTACTACTCTATACATGGGGGTAATACTACTACTAATATGGCGGTCATCTAGAAATTTTGATCGCTGGAAGACTCCATGATATCTGCTCCAGCTTCGTCTTCGTAATCATCATCACTACTGTCGGGGTCAGAGTCGGTGTCGTCGATGATGATGTAGTCCTTGGGATGGTCGTCATCTCCTCTTGGCGCGGGGTCTCCCATGAATACTCCTAGCTTCCTTGTCAGGTCGTCATTCTTTTCTACTAGTATTGCGATTTCCTCCTCATATCATTCGCATGTAGACTTGAGTTCCTCTTCAAGCTCCATGTTCCTTGTCATCACCTTCTTCAGATCTATCATGCTTGCGCACATTTGGTTCTCCTGGCAATGAATGTGCTGGTTTAACTCCTAGATGAAGGCTCCAATGGACTTGTCCCTCCTGGTGCTGATCATCTCCCATTGCTCATCTCGGCACCCACATATTTGGTAGGTTGTGTCCTTAAGATCCTTGTGATAAACTTCGCCGATGCGTCCCATGGCGATGTGGGCTGCCATGCTCTTTCCTAGACTCCAGGTTGGTGCATCAAAGGAAAACTCTATGGGCTCGGTAACTGGCGTGAATATCCTTCTTGGAACTTGAACTTGGATCATCCAACGCTCCTCTTCTGGTAAAGTGGCAGTGTAGGTCCCGGTGAAGCTTGGTATTCCGATGTTCAGGTACCTAGTGACTTCCTTCAAGTGTCGTCCAAAGGGTGTATCTTCATCCGGTTGTGCAAACTTGTTCCTTGGGTCCACCATCTATAGAGTGGAAAATGGAGAGAAGTCACAAATGAGTAGAGAAGAGTGATCTATGACTTTTCTTAGTGGTCACGTCCTACAATCAACCTGGCTCTGATACCATCTTGTAGCGATCTGACCCCAAATAGTCAAATCTCTGTGCATAAGTGTCATCCCTGGATCGGTAATGCTGACACACACGGTACTTGAAGGGTTTATAACAGAGTGGCAATCACACACTTATTACATCGAATAACTCATAAAAGAGTACTTATTATAATAATATGGCTTAAGGCCATCTAAATATGATAATAGCGGAAGGCTTGGAAGATAAAGTGAGTCCATCAACTCCAACGGCATAGCTGAGTGCACGACAACGACCTAGCGCACCTTACTCTTTGTCTGAAAAGTCTGCAACATAATACGTTGCAGCTTGAAAACGGGTCAGCACATGGAATATGTTGGCAAAATAACACTGTAGAGCAATGAACAGGCAAAAGCTATAACTATATGCATATTTGGCTGGTGGAGGCTCTACGATTAATATGTTTTTTGCAAAAAGCCAATTTTTCCCTACACCAAAGGAATATATTTTATTTAACTATCATGGTATTTGATAAACATTGAGAAGGTTCCTCCAAATCAATCCCAATTAAACAATGTTAATAACCCAACAATTTAATTTAGAGTGTTGAGATCAACATGACAATCCAAGAACCAGATACTCAAGATGTTCATAACCGGGGACACGGCTAATCATGATTAGTTTGTACACTCTGCAGAGGTTTGCGCACTTTTCCCCACAAGACTCGATCTCCTCCATTGGATGACCGAGACACTGTCTTTCAGAAGCATTAACTCTTTACTCTAGGTAGACAGTACCAACCTACATCCCCTACATCTGCTAGCCTACCACTGAAAGAGGTCACGCAACATACTCAACTATGCCAGAACCCATAATGGCTTGTGGCTGCACACGGAAGTTTCCAGCATGAATAATCTTATGATCCCTTTGAGCCTGGGTGGCAAACCGTAGGATGATCACACGGGTACTCCGGGATATCCTAGGACAACACTGGATTCTCCAGGTGCCCCGACGACCACTGGGTGCTCCAGGGTGCCTCAACCAATCCACCCAGATGAGTATTTAAGTAGCCACCTTAAGTTAACCATTAATTTACAATATCACATCTGTCATGGATACACTCAAAACCAAACCACGTCTACGAGCATAGCATAGCGGTATAAGCATAACGTAGAAGTAACTCCCATGTTTTGATATGAAAAGGACAATAGGTAACATATCCTACTCATGCAATGTTTGAGGGTTGAAACTAATGCATAAAAACTGGGTAATGAAGAAGTATGATCAAAGTGTAACTTGCCTTGCTAACGATCTGCAAACCCTAGAATCTCGTAGTAGCACGCTTGGCACTCCGGAAATTCTATTGCAAACAAACAATAGCATACATAAACACTCAAGAATAGATGCAATGGGTAAAACTCAAATAAACAGATCCAAACAAAAAGTTCAACTTAAGAGCTTTGATTTGCAAAAAGAATCAATCGAATCGGAGCTACGGAACTGAAACTACGATCAAAGGAAATTCCAATTCAAATCTTCTTGAAACCAAATTTTAATTTGTCAAAACCATGTTCAAGTTGATTAACTGGAAAGAGGGCATCGGGACAAAGATTTTGGCGTTGGTTTCACTGGATTTGGATGAACGGTTGAAAAGTTGCGGGAGTTTGAAGATCAGGGCTAATCTGCGATAAAAGTAATTGCGGATAGGTCCCGAGCAAAAGATAAAACAGAAAAAAGAAAAATCTATCGGACGAACATCCACTAACAGAGGCTAACGAACGAAATCGTTCTTTATCAGAACTAAACGAACGAACATTCGTAAAATAAGCCTAACCGAAGAAAACCAAGAAAATCGAATTTAAAAAAATGATCTAAGGTTTTAAAAAATGGCAGCAGCTTTGCGGTTTTACCGGTTCGCGAACGAAAACCGGCGGCGGGATCCGGCGAGGCGGGGCTCTTCGGCGGCGGCGCGGGGCCGCGGGGGGCGGAGCGGCGCGGCTGCAGGGCCGCATTGCTGCAGCGGCGGTGGGTGACGAGAGGGGGCCCGGGGCGGTGGCTTTTAAAGCCCCCCTCCCCGTGGTCTCTGACTTGGGAGAGGGGTTGCGCGGGCGGCGGCGACGCGGAATCCTTGCCGAAGTCCGGCGCGGACATGGCGGGGCAGAGGCGGTGGCGCGAGCAGGCCGGCTGGGCTTCGGCCCAGCTGGGTCCGGGAGTTTTTTTAAAAAAAATAATTCCGCCGAAGGAAAAATCCTAAAGAAATATTAAAAAAAATCTTAAAATGCCAAAAACAATTTTCACCGTCTAAATAAAATATTTAGAACAAACGAACATTTTTTGGCCTAAAAATGCAATTTTGAAAATGCATATTTTTCTAATTCAAATAAAATAGCAATAAAATCCCAAATAAAATATTTATTTGATTTTAACATTTTTCCTCCAATATTTCTTTTATTTTGGAGAAGTCATTTTATCTCCTCTCATTTTATTTATATTGGAAATATTTCAGAGAGAAAATATTAAAACCAAAATGATCCTCTTTTCAAATTTGAGAAAAATTCAAATATGAAAATAGTGAAATCCCCAACTCTCTCCGTGGGTCCTTGAGTTGCTTAGGATTTCTAGGATCGCAAATGAGATGCAAATAAAATATGACATGCATATGATGACCTATGTATAACATTCCAAATTGAAAATTTGGGATGTTACAGGTGGGTTATTCTCAAGAGGAGTGGACTCCGCTCCTCACTCACAAGAAAATGGCTGGTCACCAGGATGCCTAGTCCCATGCTCAAATCAAATCAAAATAATTGCAAACAAAACTCCCCGAGGATTGTTGTTAGTTGGAGGGACCCGTTGTTTTGGGCAAGCCATAGATTGATGCTTGTTGGTGGTGGGGGAGTATAAACTTTACCATTCTGCTTGGGAACCACCTATAATGTGTGTAGCATGGAAGATATCGAGATCTCTGGGTTGTTATGTTGACAATGAAAGTATACCACTCAAAATATTATTTATCTCTATTTCAAAATCAAGCTCTGGCACCTCTACAAATCCCCGCTTCCCTCTGTGAAGGGCTTATCTATTTACTTTTATGTTGAGTCATCATCCTCTTATTAAAAAGCACCAGTTGGAGGGCATCGCTGTCATTTGCATGCATTACTATTAGTTTACATTGAGTATGACTATGACTGGATCTCTTTTACTATGAATTACAATTTCCAGTCAGCCCTTGATCTTCAGAGGTGCTCTGCATTTATGTTTTGCGGTCTCAGAAAGGGCTAGCGAGATACCATTTTGTTATATCATATTATGGTTATTTTGAGGAAGTGTTATCATCCGAGATTTATTATTATTGCTCGCTAGTTGATTATGCCATTGATATGAGTAAACATGAGACCTAACTGTTATTGTGAATATGGTTAGTTCATAATCTTTGCTGAAAACTTGAATGCCGGCTTTACATATTTACAACAACAAGAGCAAACAGAGTTTGTAAAAGTTTTTCTTTATCACCTGAATTGCTTGAGGACAAGCAAAGGTTTAAGCTTGGGGGAGTTGATATGTCTCCAACGTATCTACTTTTCCAAACACTTTTGCCCTAGTTTTGGACTCTAACTTGCATGATTTGAAGAGAACTAACCCGGACTGACGCTGTTTTCAGCAGAATTGCCATGGTGTTATTTTTGTGCAGAAATAAAAGTTCTCGGAATGACCTGAAAATCAACGAAGAATATTTTTGGAATATATAAAAAATACTGGCGAAAGAATCAAGGCCAGGGGGCCCACACCCTGTCCACGAGGGTGGGGGGCACGCCTACCCCCTGGGCGCGCCCCCTGCCTCGTGGGCCCCCTGGTGCTCCACCGACCACAACTCCAACTCTATATATTCACGTTCGGGGAGAAAAAAATCAGGGAGAAGGATTCATCGCGTTTTATGATACGGAGCCGCCGTGAAGCCCTAATCTCTCTATGGAGGGCTGATCTGGAGTCCGTTCGGGCTCCGAAGAGGGGAATCCGTCGCCATCGTCATCATCAACCTTCCTCCATCAACAATTTCATGATGCTCACCGCCGTGCGTGAGTAATTCCATCGTAAGCTTGCTGGACGGTGATGGGTTGGATGAGATTTATCATGTAATCGAGTTAGTTTTGTTAGGGTTTGATCCCTAGTATCCATTATGTTCTAAGATTGATGTTGCTATGACTTTGCTATGCTTAATGCTTGTCACTAGGGCCCAAGTGCCATGATTTCAGATCTGAACCTATTATGTTTTCATGAATATATGTGCGTTCTTGATCCTATCTTGCAAGTCTATAATCACCTATTATGTGTTATGATCTGTTAACCCCAAAGTGACAATAATCGGGATACTTACCGGTGATGACCGTAGTTTGAGGAGTTCATGTATTCACTAAGTGTTAATGCTTTGGTCCGGTACTCTATTAAAAGGAGGCCTTAATATCCCTTAGTTTCCAATAGGACCCCGCTGCCACAGGAGGGTAGGAAAAAAGATGTCATGCAAGTTCTTTTCCATAAGCACGTATGACTATATTCGGAATACATGCCTACATTACATTGATGAACTGGAGCTAGTTTTGTGTCACCCTATGTTATAACTGTTGCATGAGGAATCGCATCCGACATAATTATCCATCACTGATCCATTGCCTACGAGCTTTTCATATATTGATCTTTGCTTAGTTACTTTTCCGTTTCCTCTGTTACAATCACTACAAAACCAATACTATTACTTTTGCCACTGTTACCATTACTTCCATATTACTTTGCTACTAATTAATTTGCTGCAGATATTAAGTCTTTCAGGTGCGGTTGAATTGACAACTCAACTGTTAATACTTGAGAATATTCTTTGGCTCCCCTTGTGTCGAATCAATAAATTTGGGTTGAATACTCTACCCTTAAAAACTGTTGCGATCCCCTATACTTGTGGGTTATCACTGGCCGCGGATATCTTCACCACGCCGACGCCGTAGCTATCTTCCGCCGCCAAGTTAGGGCGTGGAAGATCTAGAATGACGAACTTCCAATCTACAACTCCCAGTTCGTCGTGTTCTTCGTCAAGGGTAATTAAAAGTTACTTTTACTGCCCTTGTTGATTCTGTCGATTTTCACAAAATCTTTGAAAGGTGTTTATTCTTCAACTTCCACACTATAAACACCTCACACAAGCATATGTTCTTGATCTATTTCTGTATGATATGTTTTTCTTCAAGATTCCTCAATTGTGTGGATTTTTCCAATCTATACAACTCTGGAACCTAAGTCAAAGAATGCATAGTAAAATTCCTCAAGACATCTCTAGTCAAATTCCTCAAACTTGTTCTTTTTGCAAAAACTTCTCAGAATGCAAATGACCTCTCAAAATTCTTCGCACCTATACTCTGTTCACAGGTACTCATGTCCGGTGCTGAATCACTAGGTTCTCATCAACTTAACTCATTTGCAGTGTTCCTCGAAGACAAATGGCATACCTCTTCAGAGAACTCTGTTGTTCAAATTCCTCAGCTCAAGAAAATGGCTGACGGCAAGAAACCTTAGAAGAGAGGGAAGAAATTAGAAGTCAACACGGATTTTGAAATCCATGAATACATCTATGCAGGGTACTGCACACCTCCTGAAGAAACGAAGAATGAGCGCGAAGTGCGCATTCAGAAGATTGAGAGGAGATGGGCCAGAGAATGGAGGGAATATTGCTATGTTACTCACAAGTACATGAAGAAATTCGTTGTACACCCTCCATGCCCAAGACCTCCATTGGCACCTAGCCAAGTTGTTGATCCCTCTAGCATCAGAAGATGTGAGGAATTTCCCGTTTAATGGGCCAAGCGACAAGCTAAACTGGGGCCAAAGAGGCAGTGAGGAAATTCAACGAAGACATTGTTGTTGCCGTTGTTGAGGCCTCTGCTAGCAAGCCGAAGAAGGCTATGCCCAAGAAGCCTGCTCACAAGCCAAGTGCTTCTGCTTCATTGCCCTCACGGCTAAGCTCCTCAGCAATGCCCTCACGGCCCAGCTTTTCGAAGCCCTCACGGCAAATTCCTCAAGCAGCTCCAGTTCCTCCAGCTGCAAAATCTTCAGCTGCTCCTGCTAAGTCCTCAGCACCTGTGCATCTTGCCTCTTGACAAAGGACCACAGGCATCTCAATTGCTTCAGGAGCGTCTGCAAGCTCTTCAGCTCCTCCACAGTCCTCAACAAGCCCAACATTGCTGAAGACCAAGGCCACTGTTGGACGAGGCACTAGACCAAGTCCTCACAAGAAGCAGGTTGCCTTTCATGTGCCATCTAGTGAAGACAAGGTTGATGATGAGAATTGGAAGAAATCATTAGAGACAGACAGCAAAGGCCCGCTAGAGCCAAAGGCAGCAATGTGCCTCTTCTGTTGGATCCCAAGTTGATCCTTGAGTACATTGATCTCTGGCACAAGGACCCCAACACTCCGATGCCTGATTTCAAACTCACACCTGGCCAAAATCACATGCTGACTGCCTTCATAGGCGAGGAAAAATGGAAGTTTGAAAAGGACAGACAGCTGAAGAAAGCTCGGTACAAGGAGTGTTTTCTGAAGAAGCACGTTGTCAAAATGACAACTGATGAACTTGTGGCCATGCAAGCTGACATCAAAGTACTTAGTGATGAATTTGACGCGTACCGTGCAGATTGGCTGGGAGCCAAAGTCAGGTTCATCAAAATGGCAAAGGGATTCACCTCCAATGTTGCAGCCCCAACGCAACATGAATCTCCTCAGGCTGATGCATCTGCACAGCCTACTGAAGAACATGCCAGCACCGCTGATGAAAATCAAGCTGCTAAAGAAAATGAAAGCATCAGGGCTGATGAAGATATTCCAGTTACTGAAGAAACTGCCAGGGTAACCACTAGTGTTACGCCTGAAGAACAAGCCAGGCCAGCTGAAGCATCTGTTGCTGCGCCTGAAGACACTGAACAAGCCAGGGCAACTTCATCAGTTGCGCCTAAGGATACTACACCAATTTCCTCTGCTCCTCCTGCACCAACATCAAGTCCTATCCTTCCTTCTGCAACACAAGCGAAGAAAACCAAAGTTGCGGAGCGAGCCGCTGTGAAGAAAAGGAAAGCATTTGCTACCTCAGAGTCTTCAGCCCCAAAGAAAATTAAGACTTTGATGAGCTCTTATGACAATCCTATAGATGTTGTTCCTGTTTCAAGCATGCCATCGAAGGAGATTGTTCCCTTTGGTGAGGATTATGAGATTCCAAATGAATCAGATGAAGAAGATCCTTCTGCTGCTTCGACAGAGCGGTTGGATGAAGAAATTGAAGTGGATAACATCCCTTCAACTACATTGGTATCATCGCCCATGCCTCGGTTTACAGCTGAAGAGGCAGGCGTTGAGGAAATTGATGAAGAAGATGAAGACGTGGATATTGGGTGTTCCACTCCTATTCTGAATGATGACTACTGTGAAATTCATCACCCCAATTCACCATTGTTCACTCCTCTGCAACAAATTCCTCAGTCCCCGGTTCAGATCAAAGAAATTCACACGAGCTCTGAACAACCTCAAGCTTCTCTTTTTACCATCCCTGAAGAAATTCCAGCCACTAGCGCTGATGTAAATGCTGCTGAAGAAATGGAGACCCAGGCTGCTACTGATGACATTGCATCTGAAATTTCTCAACCTGCAGCTCTAGAGACTGTGATTCAAGAGGCTGTGACGACTTTGACTGACACTCCTCAACCCAAGTCAAAGAATCCCTTCTCAAAGAAACAGAAGTTCAAAGTTGCTAAGTTCTTCAATGAGCACATTTTCTTCACTGACTACAACCCCTATGACTCTTCTCGTCTTCGACGCAAGCGCTTCTGGATAGCAAGTCAGATGAACTTCTATTCTTCATTGTTATTCAGCAAAGACAAGATCTTTGACCATGAGCATATTCCTCATGTGGATATGGAGTCGCTGCCCTAATTCACCCCAGTCCCCAGTGTTCTTCGTGATGCTGGGTTCCTCAATTTCTGCACTGACATCCGTGAGTAGAATGAAGAGCTAATTCTTCAGTTCTACGCTACGTTGCACATTACCGGCAACGCTGAAGATGTGAATTCATGGGTGTTGGACTGGATGACTGAGAACATGCACTTCAAAGCACCGGCCTCTAAATTACTTCATGCCCTACCAATCAGTCCTCCCCATGAAGGTGCAAGACTCCTCTACCATGAACCTGAGCTATCTCATCATTTCATGCAAGTATTGATGAAGCCTCTGAAGCCTGGCCAAGCCCCACAAACCAAATTCCTTGTGAAGGAATTGCTCTATGTGCCAAGGACAATTTATAGAATTTTGACCAAAACCCTCAGTCCAATCAAGGGCCACGACTCTAATGAAGAAGAGGTCATTGGCATCATAAAGAATCTGTTATTCAACATCATCCATGGAGTTCCTATCAACTACCATGATTTCTTCATGAGGACTATGGCAAATGTTTCTCTTTCACCATTTGAATTGAAGCCTTATGCTCCCTGGATCATGAGGTTCATCAGATCAAGGTCTTCAATTCATTACAAGGCTGATTTGCAAAATCACGCCGGCTACTTGCCCCCAATTGAAGTCTTCAAATGACCTATTTCGTCATCTAATAAGAAGGTCAAGGCTGCTATTATTGATGAAGGCACTCGTCCATTGGATGGCTAGTTTCGCAAAGCTGCATCCTACTCCACCAATGATGACTCTGCCACTCATGACTCTGTCGTTAATGCTTCAAAGCCAAATCCTCAAGCCACTGCTCCAAGGGTGCTGACTGATCGTGAGCTTCTCCTCAGTCTTCACCAAAAGGTCGATCCCAACCAAAAATGGGTCAAACTATAGTTTGGTTCAATTCTTCAGAACATGATAATCACACAGAATTATATGAAGAAGAACCATTACTATCTGCATGAAGTATTTGATCGCACCTGCGTTGTTCTGTCTCATCTCTACGGTGAAGAATATCTTAAGCAGATGGGCTTCAAGCAGGACTTTGACTGGTCTCAGCCACCTTCGAAGAAATTCAAGAAGGTCAAAGTTCCTCACTTGGTGGCCAGCTCCTATTCTTCATCGCGCGGGACTGATGAAAATGAAGACTTGAACGACACTGCGACAGGCCCTACTTCAACAACCGACCCCAACAACATTGGCGCTCCTCCATCGACTTCGTGATGATATTCTTCCGGGGCGTTAGTCCTCATTTTTCGTCCCTTTTGGTCATTCGATGACAAAGGGGGATAAATTTGAGTTAGTCTTCAAGCGGGTCTATATATATGGGCATTTTTTTTGCTAAGTTACAACTCTCGTTCTTCTGAAGATTTGTTGGATCGAGTTGTAAACTTAAGTCCAATGGTGGTCTGATACTTTTGCTATGTTTTTCTGCATGCTATTTCCTCATGTATGTTAATGCACGCATGCTGAATTACATCAGTCACCATATTTCATCATGCATTTCAAATTCTTCATATCATATGTTAAATGCATGTATGAATTACAAGATATAGGGGGAGATCTCCATGATTCTACTCTTCAATGTGCATTGCTTCTCAAAAGCAAATTCCTCACATATGCACATCCTCAGGGGGGGTTCTTCTATATCTTGCAACCAAATTCCTCAATATCAGTATTTACACTTCATATGTTTATTCCCGTTGAAAACTTCACCTATATTGTCGTCAATCACCAAAAATGGGGAGATTGTAAGTGCATCTAGGGCCTCTTAGTGATTTTGGTGTATTGAAGACTTATAGGTTAAGGGACTAATGCGTTTGTGAGTGTACGCAGGTCTATAAGTCTATCAGGAGTTTGATATTTACAAAGAAAGTCAACCCCTAAAAATGAATGTCTTCAACTGAAGACTTTGGCTTTTTGAAGACTTTGAAAGTGAAGAAATTGGTGTGATCCTGAAGACTTGATAATCATGCGAGGAATATGAAGCATGAAGACTTTTGTTTTCGTAGTTACATTTTCTCTTTCTTGAGTCATAGGTGAAGGAAATATGCCCTAGAGGCAATAATAAAGTTATTATTTATTTCCTTATTTCATGATAAATGTTTATTATTCATGCTATAATTGTATTAACTGGAAACATAATACATGTGTGAATACATAGACAAACAGAGTGTCACTAGTATGCCTCTACTTACCTAGCTCGTTGGTCAAAGATGGTTATGTTTCCTAACCATATACATTAGTTATCATTTGATAAACGGGATCACATCATTAGGAGAATGATGTGATTGACTTGACCCATTATGTTAGCTTAGCACTTGATTGTTTTAGTTTACTGCTATTGCTTTCTTCATGACTTATACATGTTCCTATGACTATGAGATTATGCAACTCCCGATTACCGGAGGAACACTTTGTGTGCTACCAAACGTCACAACGTAACTGGGTGATTATAAAGGTGCTCTACAGGTGTCTCCGATGGTACTTGTTGAGTTGGCATAGATCGAGATTAGGATTTGTCACTCCGATTGTCGGAGAGGTATCTCTGGGCCCTCTCGGTAATGCACATCACTATAAGCCTTGCAAGCAATGCAACTAATGAGTTAGTTGTGGGATGATGCATTACGGAACGAGTAAAGAGACTTGCCGATAACAAGGTTGAGCTGGGTATTGAGATACCGACGATCGAATCTCGGGCAAGTAACATAATGATGACAAAGGGAACAACGTATGTTGTTATGCGGTTTGACCGATAAAGATCTTCGTAGAATATGTAGGAGCCAATATGAGCATCTAGGTTCCGCTATTGGTTATTGACGGGAGATGTGTCTCGATCATGTCTACATAGTTCTCGAACCCGTAGGGTCTGCACGCTTAACGTTTGGTGATGATCGGTATTATGAGTTTATGTGATTTGATGTACCAAAGGTAGTTCGGAATCCCGGATATGATCACGGACATGACGAGGAGTCTAGAAATGGTTGAGACATAAACATTGATACATTAGACGACTATATTCGGATACAGGAAGTGTTCCGGGTGATTTCGGAGAAAACCGGAGTGCCGGAGGGTTACCGGAACCCCCCCCCCCCCCGGAGAAGTAATGGGCCACATGGGCCTTAGTAGAGAGAGAGAGAGAGGGCCGGCCAGGGCAGGCAGCATGCCCCCTCCCCCTCTGGTCTGAATTGGACTAGGGAAGGGGGGCGGCGCCCCCCTTTCCTTCTCCCTGTCCTCCTTCCTTTCCCCCTCCTAGTAGGAGTAGGAAAGGGGAGTCCTACTCCTACTAGGAGGAGGACTCCTCCTCCTGGCGCACCCTGCAAGGGCCAGCCGGCCTTCCCCCTTGCTCCTTTATATACGGGGGCAGGGGGACCCTAGGACACACAAGTTGATTGTTCCAAGCCATGTGTGGTGCCCCCTTTCACCATAATCCACCTCGATCATATCATAGCGGTGCTTAGGCGAAGCCCTGCATCGGTAGCAACATCATCACCGTCATCACGCCGTCATGCTGATGGAACTCTCTTGTGAAGCTCTGCTAGATTGGATTTCGTGGGACATAATCGAGCTGAACGTGTGCTGAACTCGGAGGTGTCGTACGTTCGGTACTTGGATCGGTCGAATCGTGAAGACGTACGAGTACATCAACCGTGTTCTCATAACGCTTCTGCTTATGGTCTACGAGGGTACGTGGACGATACTCTTCCCTCTTGTTGTTATGCATCACCATGATCTTGCGTGTGCGTAGGACATTTTTGAAATTACTACGTTCTCCAACAGTGGTATCAGAGCGAGGTTTATGCGTAGATGTTATATGCACGAGTATAACACAAAAGAGTTGTGAGCGTGGGTATATACATATTGCTTGCCGTCACTAGTTGATTCTTGATTCAGCGGCATTGTTGGATGAAGCGGCCCAAACCAACATTGCACGTACGCTTACGTGAGACTGGTTCTACCGACGTGCTTCGCACACAGGTGGCTAGTGGGTGTCTGTTTCTCCAGCTTTAGTTGAATCAGTTTCAATGAACAGGGTTCTTTCTGAAGCTCAAAAATCAATCACTATACTACATTGTGGTTTTGATGCGTAGGTAAGAACGGTTCTTGCTAGAAGCCCGTAGCAGCCACGTAAAACATGCAACTACAAAGTAGAGGATGTCTAACTTATTTTTGCAGGGCATGTTGTGATGTGATATGGTCCATACGTGATGAGATATAAATTGTTGTATAAGATGATCATGTTTTGTTAAAGTTATCGGCAACTGGCAGGAGCTTTATGGTTGCCTCTTTATTGCATAAGATGCAAGCGCCATACAATTGCTTTACTTTATCGCTACGCGATAACAATAGTTGCAAAAGCAATAGTTGGCGAGACGACCATGTGACGACACATTGATAGAGATCAAGATGATGGAGATCATGGTGTCATGCCGGTGACGATGGAGATCATGAAAGTACCTTGTAGATGGAGATCAAAGGCACAAGATGATGATGGCCATATCATGTCACATACTTATATTGATTGCATGTCATGTTTATCCTTTATGCAACTTATTTTTCTTAGTTCGGAGTTAGCATTATAAGATGATCTCTCACTAAATTTCAAGGTACAAGTGTTCTCCTTGAGTATGCACCGTTGCCAAAGTTTGTCGTGCCGAGACACCACGTGATGATCGGGTGTGATAAGCTCTACGTTCACATACAATGGGTGCAAGCCAGTTTTGCACACGCAGAAATACTCGGGTTAAACTTGACGAGCCTAGCATATGCAGATATGGCCTCGGAACACTGAGACCGAAAGGTCGAGCTGAAGGAAATATGCCCTAGAGGCAATAATAAAGTTATTATTTATTTCCTTATTTCATGATAAATGTTTATTATTCATTCTAGAATTATATTAACTAGAAACATAATACATGTGTGAATACATAGACAAACATAGTGTCACTAGTATGCCTTTACTTGACTAGCTCGCTAATCAAAGATGGTTAAGTTTCCTAACCATAGACATGAGTTGTCATTTGATTAATGGGATCACATCATTAGGAGAATGATGTGATTGACTTGACCCATTCCGTTAGCTTAGCACTTGATCTTTTAGTATGTTGCTATTGCTTTCTTCATGACTTATACATGTTCCTATGACTATGAGATTACGCAACTCCCGTTTACCGGAGGAACACTTTGTGTGCTACCAAACGTCACAACGTAACTGGGTGATTATAAAGGTGCTCTACAGGTGTCTCCGAAGGTACTTGTTGAGTTGGCGTATTTCGAGATTAGGATTTGTCACTCCGATCGTCGGAGAGGTATCTCTGGGCCCACTCGGTAATACACATCACTATAAGCCTTGAAAGTATTGTAACTAATGAGTTAGGTGCGGAATGATGTATTACGGAACGTGTAAAGAGACTTGCCGGTAACGAGATTGAACTAGGTATTGAGATACCGACGATCGAATCTCGGGCAAGTAACATACCGATGACAAAGGGAACAACGTATGTTGTTATGTGGTTTGACCGATAAAGATCTTCGTAGAATATGTAGGAGCCAATATGGGCATCCAGGTTCCGCTATTGGTTATTGAACAGAGAAGTGTCTCGGTCATGTCTACATAGTTCTCAAACCCGTAGGGTCCGCATGCTTAATGTTCGTTGAAGATATAGTATTTATGAGTTATGTATGTTGGTAACCGAATGTTGTTCGGAGTTCCGGATAAGATCACGGACATGACGAGGAACTCCGGAATGGTCCGGAGATAAAGTTTGATATATGGGATAATAGTGTTTGGTCTCCGGAAGGGGTTTCGGATGTTTCCCGAAATGTTTGGGTACGAGAACACTTTATTTGGGCCAAAGGGGAAAGCCCACAAGGTTTTTGGAAAGCGCAAAAGGTAGTTTTGCGGAGTCCAGGGTCCAGACGCAGGGAACCCTGGCGTCTGGCCCTGGACTCCGAGAAGGACTCTTGCATTTCGGGTGAAACCGACTTTGTGGAGGATTTTACTCCAAGTTTCGACCCCAAGGCTCAACATATAAATAGAGGGGTAGGGCTTTCACCCAAGACACATCAAGAAACACCAAGCCATGTGCCGGCAACCCCGTCCCCTCTAGTTTATCCTCCGTCATAGTTTTCGTAGTGCTTAGGCGAAGCCCTGTGAAGATTGTTCTTCACCAACACCGTCACCACGCCGTCGTGCTGCCGGAACTCATCTACTACTTCGCCCCTCTTGCTGGATCAACAAGGCGAGGAAATCATCGAGCTGAACATGTGCAGAACTCGGAGGTGCCGTGTGTTCGGTACTTGGATCGGTCGGATCGTGAAGACGTACGACTACATCAACCGCATTTTGCTAACGCTTCCGCATTCGGTCTACAAGGGTACGTAGACATACTCTCCCCTCTCGTTGCTATGCATCACCATGATCCTGTGTGTGCGTAGGAATATTTTTGAAATTACTACTTCCCCAACAGTGGTATAACCAAGTTTATGCGTAGATGTTATATGCACGAGTAGAACACAAGTGAGTTGTGGGCGATACAAGTCATACTGCTTACCAGCATGTCATACTTTGGTTCGGCGGTATTGTTGGATGAAGCGGCCCGGACTGACATTACGCGTACGCTTACGCGAGACTGGTTCTACCGACGTGCTTTGCACACAGGTGGCTGGCGGGTGTCAGTTTCTCCAACTTTAGTTGAACCGAGTGTGGCTACGCCCAGTCCTTGAGAAGGTTAAAACAGCACTAACTTGACGAACTATTGTTGTGGTTTTGATGCGTAGGTAAGAATGGTTCTTGCTCAGCCCGTAGCGGCCACGTAAAACTTGCAACAACAAAGTAGAGGATGTCTAACTTGTTTTTGCAGGGCATGTTGTGATGTGATATGGTCAAGACATGATGCTATATTTTATTGTATGAGATGATCATGTTTTGTAACCGAGTTATCGGCAACTGGCAGGAGCCATATGGTTGTCTCTTTATTGTATGCAATGCAATCGCCCTGTAATGCTTTACTTTATCTAAGCAGTAGCGATAGTCGTAGAAGCAAAAGTTGGCGAGACGACAATGATGCTACGATGGAGATAAAGGTGTTGCGCCGGTGGCGATGGTGATCATGACGGTGCTTCAGAGATGGAGATCACAAGCACAAGATGATGATGGCCATATCATATCACTTATATTGATTGCATGTGATGTTTATCCTTTATGCATCTTATTTTGCTTAGATTGGTGGTAGCATTATAAGATGATATGTCACTAAATTTCAAGATAAAAGTGTTCTCCCTGAGTATGCACCGTTGCCAAAGTTCGTCGTGCCGAGACACCACGTGATGATAGGGTGTGATAAGCTCTACATTCATCTACAACCGGTGCAAGCCAGTTTTGCACACGCAGAATACTCGGGTTAAACTTGACGAGCCTAGCATATGCGGATATGGCCTCGGAACACTGGAGACCGAAAGGTCGAGCGTGAATCATATTGTAGATATGATCAACATAGTGATGTTCACCATTGAAAATTGCTCCATCTCACATGATGATCGGACATGGTTTAGTTGATATGGATCACGTGATCACTTAGATGATTAGAGGGATGTCTATCTAAGTGGGAGTTCTTAAGTAATATGATTAATTGAACTTTAGTTTATCATGAACTTAGTCCTGGTAGTATTAGCATACCTATGATGTAGATCAATAGCTCGCGTTTAGCTCCTCTGTTTTAGTTTTGATATGTTCCTAGAGAAAAACTAAGTTGAAAGATGTTAGTAGCAATGATGCGGATTGGATCCGTGATCTGAGGATTATCCTCATTGCTGCACAGAAGAATTATGTCCTTGATGCACCGCTAGGTGACACACCTATTGTACGAGCAGATGCAGACGTTATGAACGGTTGGCTAGCTCAATATGATGACTACTTAACAGTTTAGTGCACCATGCTTAACAGCTTAGAATCAGGACTTCAAAGACGTTTTGAATGTCATGGATCATATGAGATGTTCCAGGAGTTGAAGTTATATTTCAAGCAAATACTCGAGTTGAGAGATATGAAGTCTCCTACAAGTTCTATAGCTAAAAATGGAGAAGAATAGCTCAAGCAGTGAGCATGTGCTCAGATTGTCTGGGTACTACAATCGCTTGAATCAAGTGGGAGTTAATCTTCTAGATAAAATAGTGATTGACAGAATTCTCTAGTCACCATCACCAAGTTAGTAGAACTTCGTGATGAACTATAGTATGCAAGGGATGATGAAAACGATTCCCAAGCTTTTCATGATGATGAAATCGATGAAGGTAGAAATCAAGAAAGAGCATCAAGTGTTGATGATTAACAAGACCACTAGTTTCAAGAAAAGGGCAAAAGGAAAGAAATGGAACTTCAAGAAGAACGGCAAGCAAGTTGCTGCTCAAGTGAAGAAGCCCCAGTCTGGACCAAAGCATGAGACTAAGTGCTTCAACTGCAAAGGGACTGGTCACTGGAAGCGAAACTACCCCCAAGTATTTGGCGGATTAGAAGGATGGCAAAGTAAACAATGCTATATTTGATATACATGTTAATGATGTGTACTTTACTAGTGTTTATAGCAACCCCTCGATATTTGGTATTGGTTCAGTTGCTAAGAGTAGTAACTCGAAACGGGAGTTGCAGAATGAACAGAGACTAGTTAAGGGTGAAGTGACGATGTGTGTTGGAAGTGGTTCCAATTTTGATATGATCATCATCGCACACTCCCTATACTTTCCGGATTAGTGTTAAACCTCAATAAATGTTATTTGGTGTTTGCATTGAGCATGGATATGATTTGATCATTTTTATTGTAATACGGTTATTCATTTAAGTTAGAGAATAATTGTTGTTCTGTTTACATGAATAAAACCTTCTATGGTCATACACCCAATGAAAATGGTTCGTTGGATCTCGATCATAGTGATACACATATTCATAATATTGAAGCCAAAAGATGCAAAGTTAATAATGATAGTGCAACTTATTTGTGGCACTGCTGTTTAGGTCATATTGGTGTAAAGCACATGAAGAAACTCCATCCTGATGGGCTTTTGGAATCACTTGATTATGAATAACTTTGATGCTTGCGAACCATGCCTCATGGGCAAGATGACTAAGACTCCATTCTCCGGAACAATGGAGCGAGCCACTGACTTATTGGAAATAATACATACCGATGTATGCGGTCCAATGAGTGTTGAGACTCATGGCGGGTATCATTGTTTTCTGACCTTCATAGATGATTTGAACAGATATGTGTATATCTACTTGATGAAACATAAATCTGAAACATTTGAAAAGTTCATATAATTTCAGAGTGAAGTAGAAAATCATCATAACAAGAAAATAAAGTTCCTATGATCTGATCGTGGAGGAGAATATTTGAGTTACGAGTTTGGTCTTCATTTGAAACAATGTGAAATAGTTTTGCAATTCACGCCACCTGGAACACCACAGCGTAATGGTGTGTCTGAACATCATAACCATACTTTATTAGATATGGTACAATCTATGATGTCTCTTACTGATTTACCACTATCGTTTTGGGGTTATGCATTAGAAGACAACTGCATTCACGTTAAATAGGGCACCATCTAAATCCATGGAGACAACACCGTATGAACTATGGTTTAGCAAGAAACCTAAGCTGTCGTTTCTTAAAGTTTGGGGTTGTGATGCTTATGTGAAAAAGTTTCATCTTGATAAGCTCAAACCCAAGTCGGAGAAGTGTGTCTTCATAGGATACCCAAAAGTAACTATTGGGTACACCTTCTATCACAGATCTGAAGGCAAGATATTTTTTGCTGAGAATAGATCCTTTCTAGAGAAGGAGTTTCTCTCGAAAGAAGTAAGTGGGAGGAAAGTAGAACTTGATGAGGTAACTGTACCTGCTCCCTTATTGGAAAGTAGTTCATCACAGAAATCTGTTTCTGTGACTCCTACACCAATTAGTGAGGAAGCTAATGATGATGATCATGTAACTTCAGATCAAGTTACTACTGAACCTCGTATGTTAACCAGAGTGAGATCCGCAGCAGAGTGGTACGGTAATCCTGTTCTGGAGGTCATGTTAATTGACCATGACGAACCTATGAACTATGAGAAAGCGATGATGAGCCCAGATTCCGCGAAATGGCTTGAGGCCATGAAATTTGAGATAGAATCCATGTATGAGAACAAAGTATGGACTTTGGTTGACTTGCCCGATGATCGGCAAGCCATAGAAAATAAATGGATCTTCAAGAGGAAGACGGACGCTCATAGTAGTGTTGCTATCTTCAAAGCTCGAATTGTCGCAAAAGGTTTTCGACAAGTTCAAGGTGTTGACTATGATGAGATTTTCTCACTCATAGCGATGCTTAAATCTGTCCGAATCATGTTAGCAAATTGCCACATTTTATGAAATCTGGCAAATGGATGTCAAAACTACATTCCTTAATGGATTTCATAAAGAAGAGTTGTATATGATGCAACCAGAAGGTTTTGTCGATCCTAAAGGTGCTAACAAAATGTGCAAGCTCCGGCGATCCATCTATGGACTGGTGCAAGCATCTCCGAGTTGGAATATACGCTTTGATGAGTTGATCAAAGCATATAATTTTATACAGACTTGTGGTGAAGCCTATATTTACAAGAAAGTGAGTGGGAGCACTATAGCATTTCTGATACATATATGTGAATGACATATTGTTGATCGGAAATAATGTAGAATTTTCTAGAAAGCATAAAGGAGTATTTGAAAGGAGTTTTTCAAATAAAGACCTCGGTGAAGCTACTTACATATTGAGCATCAAGATCTATATAGATAGATCAAGACACTTGATAAGTTTTTTCAATAAGTACATACCTTGAAAAGATTTTGAAGTAGTTCAAAATGGAATAGTCAAAGAAAGAGTTCTTACCTGTGTTACAAGGTGTGAAATTGAGTAAGACTCAAAGCCCGACCACGGCAGAAGATAGAAAGAGAATAAAAGTCATTCCCTATGCATCAACCATAGTTTCTATAAAGTATGACATGTTGTGTACCAGATCTATTGTATACCCTACACTGAGTTTAGCAAGGGAGTACAATAGTGATCTAGGAGTAGATCACTAGACAGCGGTGAAAATTATCCTTAGTGGAATAAGGATATGTTTCTCGATTATGGAGGTGACAAAAGGTTCGTTGTAAAGGGTTACGTCGATACAAATTTTGACACTGGTCCATATGACTCTAAGTCTCATTCTAGATACATTTTGAAAGTGGGAGCAATTAGCTAGAGTAGCCCCGTGCAGAGCATTATTGACATAGAAATTTGCAAAATACATACGGATCTGAATGTGGCAGACCCGTAGACTAAACTTCTCTCACAAGCAAAATATGATCACACCTTAGTACTCTTTGGGTGTTAATCACATAGCGATGTGAACTAGATTATTGACTCTAGTAAACCCTTTGGGTGTTGGTCACATGACGATATGAACTATGGGTGTTAATCACATGGTGATGTGAACTATTGGTGTTAAATCACATGGCGATGTGAACTAGATTATTGACTCTAGTGCAAGTGGGAGACTGAAGGAAATATGCCCTATAGGCAATAATAAAGGCATTATTTATTTCCTTATTTCATGATAAATGTTTATTATTCATGCAAGAATTGTATTAACCGGAAAGATAATGCATGTGTGAATACATAGACAAACATAGTGTCACTAGTATGCCTCTACTTGACTAGCTCGTTAATCAAAGATGGTTAAGTTTCCTAACCATAATCATGAGTTGTCATTTGATTAACGGGATCACATCATTAGGAGAATGATGTGATTGACTTGACCCATTCCGTTAACTTAGCACTTGATTGTTTAGTATGTTGATATTGCTTTCTTCATGACTTATACATGTTCCTATGACTATGAGATTATGCAACTCCCGTTTACCGGAGGAACACTTTGTGTGCTACCAAACATCACAACGTAACTGGGTGATTATAAAGGTGCTCTATAGGTGTCTCCGAAGGTACTTGTTGAGTTGGCGTATTTCGAGATTAGGATTTGTCACTCCGATCGTCGGAGAGGTATCTCTGGGCCCACTCGGTAATACACATCACTATAAGCCTTGCAAGCATTGTAACTAATAAGTTAGTTGCGGGATGATGTATTACAGAACAACTAAAGAGATTTGCCGGTAATGAGATTGAACTAGGTATTGAGATACCGACGATCGAATCTCGGGCAAGTAACATACCGATGACAAAGGGAACAACGTATGTTGTTATGCGGTTCGACCGATAAATATCTTCGTAGAATATGTAGGAGCCAATATGGGCATCCAGGTTCCGCTATTGGTTATTGACCAGAGATGTGTCTCGGTCATGTCTACATAGTTCTCGAACCAGTAGGGTCTGCACGCTTAACGTTTGTTGACGATATAGTATTTATGAGTTATGTATGTTGGTAACTGAATGTTGTTCGGAGTTCCGGATAAGATCACAGACATGACGATGAACTCCGGAATGGTCCGGAGATAAAGTTTGATATATGGGATAATAGTGTTTGGTCTCCGGAAGGGGTTCCGGATGTTTCCCGAAATGTTTGGGTACGAGAACACTTTATTTGGGCCAAAGGGGAAAGCCCACAAGGTTTTTGGAAAGCGCAAAAGGAAGTTTCGCGGAGTCCAGGGGCTAGAAGCTAGGGTCCCTGGCGTCTGGGTCCAGACGCCGGGAACCCTGGCGTCTGGCCCTGGAGTCCGAGAAGGACTCTTGCCTTTCGGGTGAAACCGACTTTGTGGAGGCTTTTACTCCAAGTTTCGACCCCAAGGCTCAACATATAAATAGAGGGGTAGGGCTAGCACCCAAGACACATCAAGAAACACCATGCCGTGTGCCGGCAACCCTGTCCCCTCTACTTTATCCTCCTTCATAGTTTTCGTAGTGCTTAGGCGAAGCCCTATGAAGATTGTTCTTCACCAATACCGTCACCATGCCGTCGTGCTGTCGGAACTCATCTACTACTTCGCCCCTCTTGCTGGATCAAGGAGGCGAGGACGTCATCAAGCTGAACATGTGTGAAGAACTCGGAGGTGCCGTGCATTCGGTACTTGGATCGGTCGGATCATGAAGACGTACGACTACATCAACCGCGTTGTGCTAACGCTTCCGGATTCGGTCTACAAGGGTATGTAGACATACTCTCCCCTCTCGTTGCTATGCATCACCATGATCTTGTGTGTGCGTAGGAAAAATTTTCAAATTACTACGTTCCCCAACATGAGCGTGAATCATATAGTAGATATGATCAACAGAGTGATGTGCACCATTGAAAACTACTCCATTTCACGTGATGATCGATCATGGTTTAGTTGATTTGGATCACGTGATCACTTAGATGATTAGAGGGATGTCTATCTAAGTGGGAGTTCTTAAATATGATTAATTGAACTTTAATTTATCATGAACTTAGTAACTGATAGTATTTTGCATAACTATGTTGTAGATCAATAGCTCGTGATGTAGCTCCCTGTTTATTTTGATATGTTCCTAGAGAAAAACTAAGTTGAAAGATGTTAGTAGCAATGATGCGGATTGGATCCATGATCTGAGGATTATCCTCATTGCAGCACAGAAGAATTATGTCCTTGATGCACCACTAGATGATAGACCAATTGCAGGAGCAGATCTAGACGTTATGAACGTTTGGCGAGCTCAATATGATGACTACTTGATAGTTTAGTGCACCATGCTTTACGGCTTATAATCGGGGCTTCAAAGATGTTTTGAACACCACGAGATGTTCCAAGAGTTGAAATTAGTATTCAGACTCATGCCCATGTCGAAAGGTATGAGACCTTTGACAAGCACTTTTCCTACAAGATGGAGGAGAATAGCTCAGCTAGTGAGCATGTGCTCAGAATGTCTGAATACTACAATCACTTGAATCAAGTGGGAGTTAATCTTCCAGATAAGATAGTGATTGACAAAGTTCTCTAGTCACTATCACCAAGTTACTAGAACTTTGTGAGGAACTATAATATGCAAGGGATAACGGAAACGATTCCCAAGCTCTTCGTGATGCTAAAATCGACGAAGGTAGAAATCAAGAAAAGCATCAAGTGTTGATGGTTGACAAGACCACTAGTTTCAAGAAAAGGGCAAAGGGAAGAAGCGGAACTTCAAGAAGAACGGCAAGCAAGTTGCTGCTCAAGTGAAGAAGCCCAAGTCTAGACCTAAGCCTTAGACTATGTGCTTCTACTGCAAAGGGACTGGTCACTAGAAGCAGAATTGCCCCAAGTATTTGGCGGATAAGAAGGATGGCAAAGTGAACAAAGGTATATTTGATATACATGTTATTGATGTGTACTTTACTAGTGTTTATAGCAACCCCTCAATATTTGATACTAGTTCAGTTGCTGAGATTAGTAACTCGAAACAGGAGTTGCAGAATGAACAGAGACTAGTTAAGGGTGAAGTGACGATGTGTGTTGGAAATGGATCCAATATTAATATGATCATCATCGCACACTCCCTATACTTTCAGGATTAGTGTTGAACCTAAATAAATGTTATTTGGTGTTTGCGTTAAGCATGAATATGATTTGATCATGTTTATTGCAGTACGGTTATTCATTTAAAGTCAGAGAATAATTGTTGTTCTGTTTACATGAATAAAACCTTCAATGGTCATACACCCAAGGTGAATGGTTTATTGAATCTCGATCGTAGTAATACACATATTCATAATATTGAAGCCAAAAGATGCAAAGTTAATAATGATAGTGCAACTTATGTGTGGCACTGCCGTTTAGGTCATATTGGTGTAAAGCGCATGAAGAAAATCCATGTTGATGGGATTTTGGAATCACTTGATTATGAATCAGTTGATGCTTGGGAACCATGCCTCGTGGGCAAGATGACTAAGACTCCGTTCTCCACAACAATGCAGCGAGCAACAGACTTGTAGAAAACAATACATACTGATGTATGCACTCTTATGAGTGTTGAGGCTCGCGGCAGGTATCATTATTTTCTGACCTTCACAGATAATTTGACTAAGATATGAGTATATCTTCTTGATGAAACATAAATCTGAAACATTTGAAAAGTTCAAATAATTTAAGAGTGAAGTGGAAAATCATCGTAACAAGTAAGTAAAGTTTCTATGATCTGATCGTAGAGGAGAATATTTGAGTTACGAGTTTGGTCTTCATTTGAAACAATGCGGAATAGTTTCAAAACTCACGCCACCTGGAACACCATAGCATAATGGCGTGTTCGAACATCGTAACCGTACTTTATTAGATATTGTGCAATCTATGATGTCTCTTACCGATTTACCACTATCGTTTTGGTGTTATGCATTAGAGACAGTTGCATTCACATTAAATAGGGCACCATCTAAATCCGTTGAGATGACGCCATATGAACTGTGGTTTGGCAAGTAACCAAAGTTGTCGTTTTTTAAAGTTTGGGGTTGCGATGCTTATGTGAAAAAGTTTCATCCTGATAAGCTCAAACCCAAATCGAAGAAATGTATCTTCATAGGATACCCAAAGGAGACAGTTGGGTACACCTTCTATCATAGATCTGAAGGCAAGACATTCGTTGATAAGAATGGATCCTTTCTAAAGAAGGAGTTTCTCTCGAAAGAAGTGAGTGGGAGGAAAGTAGAACTTGATGAGGTAACTGTACCTGCTCCCTTATTGGAAAATAGTTCATCACAGAAATCAGTTCTAGTGATTCCTACGCCAATTAGTGAGGAAGCTATTGATGATGATCATGAAACTTCAGATCAAGTTACTACCGAACCTCATAGGTAAACTAGAGTATGGTCTGCACCAGAGTGGTATGGTAATCCTTTCTAGAAGTCATGTTACTAGACCATGACGAACCTACGAACTATGAGGAAGCGATGATGAGCCCAGCTTCCGCGAAATGGCTTGAGGCCATGAAATCTGAGATGGGATCCATGTATGAGAAAAAAGTATGGACTTAAGTTGACTTGCCGATGATCGGTGAGTCATTGAGAATAAATGGATCTTCAAGAGGAAGACGGATGCTGATAGTAGTGTTACTATCTATAAAGCTCGAATTGTCGCAAAAGGTTTTCGACAAGTTCAAGGTGTTCATTACGATGAGATTTTCTCACTCGTATCGATGCTTAAAAGTCTGTCCGAATCATGTTAGAAGTTGCTGCATTTTATGAAATCTAGAAAATGGATGTCAAAACTGCATTCCTTAATGGATTTCTTAAAGAAGAGTTGTATATGATGCAACCAGAAGGTTTTGTCGATCCTAAAGGTGCTAACAAAGTGAGAAAGCTCCAACGATCCATCTATGGACTGGTGCAAGCATCTCGGAGTTGGAATATATGCTTTGATAAAGTGATCAAAGCATATGGTTTTATACAGGCTTGCAGTGAAGCCTGTATTTACAAGAAAGTGAGTGGGAGAACTACAACATTTCTGATAAGTATATGTGAATGACATATCGTTGATCGGAAATAATGTAGAATTTTCTGAAAAGCATAAAGGAGTGTTTGAAAAGAGTTTTTCAAAGAAAGACCTCGATGAAGCTACTTACACATTCAGCATCAAGATCTATAGAGATAGATCAAGACGCTTGATAAGTTTTTTCAATGAGTACATACCTTGACAAGATTTTGAAGTAGTTCAAAATGGAACAGTCAAAGAAGGAGTTCTTGCCTGTGTTGCAAGGTGTGAAGTTGAGTAAAGACTCAAAACCCGACCACAGCAGAAAACAGAAAGAGAATGAAAAATCATTCCCTATGCCTCAGTCATAGGTTCTATAAAGTATGCTATGTTGTTTACCAGTCCTGTTGCATACCTTAGCATCTTTCTGGCAAGGGAGTACAATAGTGATCTAGGAGTAGATCACTGGACAGCGGTCAAAATTATCCTTAGAGGACTAAGGAAATATTTCTCGGTTATGGAGGTGATAAAAGATTTCATCGCAAAGAGTTACGTCGATGCAAGCTTTTTACATCGATCTAGATGACTCTAAGTCTCGATTTGGATACATATTGAAAGTGGGAGCAATTAGCTAGAGTAGCTCCATGCAGAGCATTCTAGACATAGAAAATTTGCGAACTACATACGGATCTGAATGTTGCAGACCCGTAGGCTAAACTTCTCTCACAAGAAAATATGATAACTCTTTGGGTGTTAATCACATAGGTGATGTGAACTAGATTATTGACTCTAGTAAACCCTTTGGGTATTAGTCACATGGAGATGTAAACTAATCACATAAAGATGTGAACTAGATTATTGACTCTAGTGCAAGTGGGAGACTGAAGGAAATATGCCCTAGAGGCAATAATAAAGTTATTATTGATTTCCTTATTTCATGATAAATGTTTATTATTCATGCTAGAATTGTATTAACCGGAAACATAATACATGTGTGAATACATAGACAAACAGAGTGTCACTAGTATGCCTCTACTTAACTAGCTCGTTGGTCAAAGATGGTTATGTTTCCTAACCATAGACATTAGTTGTCATTTGATAAACGGGATTACATCATTAGAAGAATGATGTGATTGACTTGACCCATTACGTTAGCTTAGCACTTGATCGTTTTAGTTTACTACTATAGCTTTCTTCATGACTTATACATGTTCCTATGACTATGAGATTATGCAACTCCCGATTACCGGAGGAACACTTTGTGTGCTACCAAACGTCCCAACATAACTGGGTGATTATAAAGGTGCTCTACAGGTGTCTCCGATGGTACTTGTTGAGTTGGCATAGATTGAGATTAGGATTTGTCACTCCGATTGTCGGAGAGGTATCTCTGGGCCCTCTCGGTAATGCACATCACTATAAGCCTTGCAAGAAATGTAACTAATGAGTTAGTTGCGGGATGATGCATTATGGAACGAGTAAAGAGACTTGCCAGTAACGAGATTGAGCTGGGTATTGAGATACCAACGATCGAATCTCAGGCAAGTAACATACCGATGACAAAGGGAACAACTTATGTTGTTATGCGGTTTAACCGATGTCGGTGTCAAAACTGGCGGATCTTGGGTAGGGGGTCCCGAACTGTGCGTCTAAGGAGGATGGTAACAGGAGGCAAGGGACATGATGTTTACCCAGGTTCGGGCCCTCTTGATGGAGGTAATACCCTACGTCCTGCTTGATTGTTCTTGATGATATGAGTATTACAAGAGTTGATCTACCACGAGATCGTAGAGGCTAAACCCTAGAATCTTGCCTATGGTATGATTGTATGTCCCCCTACGGACTAAACCCTCCGATTTATATAGACACCGGAAGGGGCTAGGGTTACACAGAGTCGGTTACAAGGGAGGAGATCTACACATCTGTACTGCCTAGCTTGCCTTCCACGCCAAGGAGAGTCCCATCCGGACACGGGACGAAGTCTTCAATCTTGTATCTTCATAGTCCAACAGTACGGCCAAAGGATATAGTCTGGCTGTCCGGAGACCCCCTAATCTAGGACTCCCTCAGTAGCCCCTGAACCAGGCTTCAATGACGATGAGTCCGGCGCGCAGTATTGTCTTCAGCATTACAAGGCGGGTTCCTCCTCCGAATACTCCGTGGAAGATTTTGAACACAAGGATAGTGTCTGGCTCTGAAAAATAATTTCCACATACCACCGTAGAGAGAATAATATTTCCGCAAATCTAATCTGCTGACGCGTTTTGATAGCATGACATCACGCCATGGCCCGGTCATTATTTGAACTGTTTTTCTCAACCAGCACCGCACATATCGCGAGGTGGTTTTCTTGACACGTCTTGTCAAAGCAGAGATCGTGTTCCCCTTATTACAGGATTCTCATCAATATGAACGTGGGTAAACCAACCGTGCCCGTTGGTATGACTCCTCGATTTTAGGCGAGTCCAAAACGGTCGCGAGGAGGACGCTTGACATTTACCCTTTTTATAAAGAGGCCAAGACATGTCCCTTTTTCCTCTCGCGCTCAATCGAATCCTTCCCCCGCCTCAAGTTCCAACACCCCAGGCTCAGGTCAGGTGCTTCAGACCTTCAACCATGTCCAGATACAACCTCCAAGGTCGGTGGATGCCTTCCTCTTTCACAGAGGAGGACATCAAAAAGCTAAGAGAGGCCAGATATCTGACCGCCGAAATTTCGCACAGGCTGCCCGCCCGAGGGCAGGCCATCCCCACTCCCGAACCCAACGAGAGTATTGTGTTCGTCTCTCACTTCCTCCGAGGACTAGGCCTCACTCCGGATCCCTTTGTTAGGGGACTCATGTTCTATTATGGGCTGGATTTCCACGATCTGGCCCCAGATTCCCTCCTTCACATCTCGTCGTTCATCGTCGTATGTGAGGCCTTCATCCGCATTACCCCTCACTTTAGCCTGTGGCTCAAGACCTTCAATGTGAAGAAGAAGATGATCGAGGGGCGGCACGCAGAGTGCGGAGGTGCCGTAATAAGCAAAAGTGCTGATGCTCCATGGCTAGAGGGTTCCTTCCCAGAGGTGTCCAGTTTGTGGTAGCGGGAGTGGTTTTATATCACAGCTCCTCGGAGTGCCAAGTGGGTAGCCGCCCCTGCCTTTCGCTCGGGCCCCCCACCAAAACTGACATCATGGATCAGCGAGGGGCTAAACTGGGGTCCAATGAAGGATGTGCCGATATTGCAGAGTCGCATCCGAGATCTCATTGAGAGAGACGTCAACCTGGTCACAGTGATGCAGTTCATGCTAGTTCGCCAAGTCCCGCCTTGCAAACATAGACCTCTTCGTTTGTGGGAGTTCAACCCGGAGGGACCGCGAATCATTCGGCACTTCCTCGGCATGACGCTTGAGGAGATGTACAAGTTGTTCTTCGGACCACAAATAAAGTGTCCGGACACCACAAAGGATGCGGGTCTGAGCTGTAATTGCCCGGATACCCAAGTAAGTAATCCCATGGCCGAACACACTGTTTCTCTTATTTATCATAACATCATTCTGAAAAGTCGCTCTTTGACCAGGACTGGACAACAAAGGCGAAGATGATCAGGTGTCCGACCCCCCTTCCAGAGGGCTTGGCCAATCCGGTACTAGACAGAATGCTGGAGTCGGCGCCTTATCAGGTGCCCTTGAAGGAAGATGAAGGGGGGAATAAAGAGGCCAGAAGCGAGCCTCACTCACTACTTGTCCCAACCGGGGGAACGAGCGCCTCCGCGAAGGAGGATAACCAGGGAGAAGAATCTGACATTCCCTCTCCCCGAGGAAGGAAGAGGAGTACCTCTGACGATCTGGAAACAGAGGTTTCCAAATGAGGGAAGAAATCTTCGCCAGAAGGTCCTGCCCCGGGGGGTACCCTTGCCGCACAGTGTCCGCAAGGGAATCAGCCCTCTTTCGAGCTGTAAGTAATCAAAAAGTACTTAGTAGTGAAAATATGCTACCTTACTTCTGAAGACAATAACCGAAGCTTATATCTTGTAGTTCGGATCGTAGCCCTTCTCGACAGAGTTCGTCTTCGGGGGATCTTCTTTCGGAGATGATGGAGAGCGAAACACCTCCCCCTGCCACCCCGCCTCATGAGGCGGGCGACCCTGAAGTGTCGTCGCGGAGAGTTTCTCTTGATCCGCCAAGGCCAGGGGTAATCCCTTGGCCACCCAGAGTCCTCAGTATTCAGCCCCTAAAGAGAGCAACAGAAAGAGTCCGGAACCATACAGTGTGCGGTCGGACGCACCGAAGGATCTTCTAGAGCAAGCGGCCATCTCAGAAGCGCATCGTACGCTAATGAGTACGGTAGTTGAAAGGATTTCATCTGCTGAAAGCGGATTGCATGAAGCTTTTATGAGTCTGCTGAAAGGCTTTGAGGTACGTGACATAGTGTATGTTTTTGACAGTACCGCACACATTAGGCGTGCCCTATGCAGATAGTAGCCCCTGAGACTCTGGTTGTTGTCGAAAACAGTGGCAAACAGAGGATCATAGTCCCAGGTAATGACTAGACTGCCTTTATGTGCAGGTGGCTGAAGCTCCGGTGGCTAGACGGACTGATGGGTTTGCCGAGCTAAAGCGGCAACTTGATGCGGCCGATGCCGATATCGTGCTTGTCAACAAGCGGCCTGACGAGGCACATAGTAAGAGGAGCATGATGCCAATATCTATAATATGTTGTGACTGCAGATGGAGCTGCCACCGTGGAGACCCTTCGGGCGGAACTTGCTCGAGCCAAGGAGCAAGCCAGAAATAGCGACGCGGCCGCTCTAAAGGCGGTCGAAGATCTGACGGCCAAACAGGCCGCACATTGCCAGAGCAAGGAAAGAATGGCCAAGATGGCCGTTGAGTTGAAAGATGCCGCCGACCATTACCAGCTTCTTGAATAAGAAAACCGTGCGAAGGCGATGGACCTGGAGAAGGCCATGGTAGCATCCAAGGAAGCCCGTTCCAAAATACGAGCGGCGAGGGAGGAGCTGCATCAAGCTGGAGATATCGCAGCTGGGAAGCCCTTTTTGTTGCGGACTAAGTTCGGAGATCCGAAGTATGCACCTCTTGATCAACTATGGAGTTCTGCGGACGCCTACATGGATTTGGCAGCAAGTGCTGCTGATGCGGCCGAGTACTTAAAGGATCAAAAAGATCGCGAAGTGGAAAAGCTGTTCTGGTCACAGTTCCATGCTCCAGTGTGTCCGCTGCTGTTGAATGAGCAAATGGTTGAGTGGGCCGAGCTCCATAGGTTGTCCGGACTTGCCATGAAGTCTGTTGTGGATCATCTGTGGCCGGGAGGGCCAAGGCTGAATAGTTACTTTAGTTTAGTGCAACAATTCCTTGGTGCTGTGCCGCACATCGATGCTATGAAGAGGTCGGCGTGCATAGAGGGTGCGCGGATGGCCTTTGCCCGTGTCAAGACATACTGGGCGAAGATGGAGGCCACCACTGTTGCAACACAGGGTTCGGTCGTGGGCCGAGTGGTTGCCTGATGACCCACAAGTATAGGGGATCTATCGTAGTCCTTTCAATAAGTGAGAGTGTCGAACACAACGAGGAGCAGAAGGAAATGATAAGCGGTTTCCAGCAAGGTATTCTCTGCAAGTACTAAAATAAGTGGTAATAGATAGTTTTGCGATAGGATAATTTGTAACGAGCAACAAGTAACAAAAGTAAATAAAGTGCAGCAAGGTGGCCCAATCCTTTTTGTAGCAAAGGACAAGCCTGGACAAACTCTTATATAGAGAAAAGCGCTCCCGAGGACACATGGGAATATCGTCAAGCTAGTTTTCATCACGTAACTATGATTCGCGTTCGGTACTTTGATAGTTTGGTATGTGGGTAGACCGGTGCTTGGGTACTGCCCTTACTTGGACAAGCATCCCACTTATGATTAACCTCTCTTGCAAGCATCCGCAACTACAACAAAATTATTAAGGTAAACCTAACCATAGCATGAAACATATGGATCCAAATCAGCCCCTTACGAAGCAACGCATAAACTAGGGTTTAAGCTTCTGTCACTTTAGCAACCCATCATCTACTTATTACTCCCCAATGCCTTCCTCTAGGCCCAAACAATGGTGAAGTGTCATGTAGTCGGCGTTCACATAACACCACTAGAGGAGAGACAACATACATCTCATCAAAATATCGAACGAATACCAAATTCACATGACTACTAATAGCAAGACTTCTCCCATGTCCTCAGGAACAAAAGTAACTACTCACAAAGCACAAACATGTTCGTAATCAGAGGGGTATTAATATGAATATAGGATCTGAACATATGATCTTCCACCAATTAAACCAACTAGCATCAACTACAAGGAGTAATTAACACTACTAGCAACCTACTAGCACCAATCCCGGACTTGGAGAAAAGAATTGGATACAAGAGATGAACTAGGGTTTTGAGAGGAGATGGTGTTGATGAAGATGTTGATGGAGATTGCCCTCTACCGATGAGAGGAGCGTTGGTGATGACGATGGCGATGATTGCTCTCTCCGGGAGGGAAGTTTCCCCGGCAGAATAGCTCTGCCAGAGCCCTAGATTGGTTCCGCCAAGGTTCCGCCTCGTGGCGGCGGAGTTTCGTCCGAGAAGATGGCTTGCTATTTTTTTCCCATCGAAAGACTTCATATAGCAGAAGATGGCCACCGGAGGGCCACCAGGGGGCCCACGAGGTAGGGGTGCGCCTAGGGGGTAGGGCGCGCCCCCCACCCTCATGGGTGGGGTGTGGCCCCCCTGTTGAATCTCTTCCGCTGAGTATTTTTTATATATTTTGAAAACGTCTTCCGTGAAGTTTCAGGATTTTTGGAGCTGTGTAGAATAGGTCTATAATATTTGCTCCTTTTCCAGCCCAGAATCCCTGCTGCCGGCATTCTCCCTCTTCATGTAAACCATGTAAAATAAGAGAGGATAGGCATAAGTATCGTGACATAATGTGTAATAACAGCTCATAATGCAATAAATATTGATATAAAAGCATGATGCAAAATGGACGTATCAACTCCCCCAAGCTTAGACCTCGCTTGTCCTCAAGAGAAAGCCGAAATCGAAAAATATGTCCACATGTTTAGAGATAGAGGTGTCGATAAAAATAAAATCCGGACATGAGGGCATCATGATCATTCTTAAAACATGAACTTACATAATTCTTGTCATATAATTTCTTATGCTAGAGTAATAATTCAATCACAATTTCAAGTATGAATAGTAAATTTCATTGAAAACTAACAAACTATAATCTCAGTCATTGAAGCAATTGCAATTTATCATAACATAGGAAAGAGTCAATGTATAAGAGCTTTTTAGCAAGTCCACATACTCAACTATCATAGTCTTTCACAATTGCTGACACTCATGCAATACTTATGGGTATGGAGTTTTAATCGAACACGGAGAAAGATAGGGGCTTATAGTTTTTCCTCCCAACGTTTTACCTCATGGGTAATGTCAACAATAATAGTTCATGAAAACTCACATCCAATTAGCCATATATACCAGGATCTTTCCAACATATTGTGCTTGCCAAAGGATAAAGTGTAAAAAGGTAGGGTGAAGATCACCATGACTCTTATGCAAGGTAGGAGATAAAAGTAAAAGATAGGCCCTTCGCAGAGGGAAGCAGAGGTTGTCATGCGCTTTTATAGTTGGATGCAAAAAATCTTAATGCGAAAGAACGTCACTCTATATTGCCACTTGTGATATGGACCTTTATTATGCAATATGTTGCTTTTATTTCTTCCATATCACACGATCGTATAAAGTTTATTTTCTCCCACACTAATAAGTCATACATATTTAGAGAGCAATTTTTATTGCTTGCACCGATGACAACTTACTTGGAGGATCTTATTCAATCCATAGGTAGGTATGGTTGTAACGCCCTCGATGCGGCTATAGCTCCCACGTGTCGAGGCACGACTTAGAGACATAACCGCATTGAAAGCAATGTCGCAAGACAGGCAATCATTACAACATCCCATGTAATACATAATAATAGGGGGGAAAACATAGTTGGCTTACACTCGCCACGTCACATCAGAGTACATAAATAACATCCATCAAGCAAACACTCATGGCCCGACTACGGCGCCAAAATAGAAAAGAACCCAACATGCGACAAGGCCCTGAATCAAACCCCAACTAGGCACCATTACTGATCATCGGGAAAGGAAACATAATAACGCTGAGAGTCCTCGTCGAACTCCCACTTGAGCTCGTACTCGTCACCTGGAGCGGAATCACCTGGACCTGCATCTGGAATTATAGTATTTGTGAGCCACAGGGACTCAGCAATCTCGCACCCTCGCGATCAAGACTATTTAAGCTTATAGGAATGGATGAGGCAAATATATGTGGAGCTGCAGCAAGCGACTAGCATATATGGTGGCTATCTTATACGCAAAAGAGAGCGAGAAGAGGAGGCAAGCGCGAGCGAGAAACTAGAAGGAACAACCTGCGCAAACATAACTCCAACACCGTGTCCACTTCCCGGACTCCGCCGAGAAGAGGCCATCACGGCAACACACACGGTTGATTCATTTTAATTAATTAAGGTTTAAGTTATCTACAACCGGACATTAACAAATTCCCATCTGCCCATAACCGCAGGCACGGCTTTCAAAAGATCAATCCCTGCAGGGGGTCCCAACTTAGCCCATGACAAGCTCTCACGGTCAACGAAGGAATAGACCTCCACCCAAGTCACACCGATCAGACTCGGTAACCCGGTACAACAAGACAGTTCGACAGGTTAAAACAAGACCAGCAACACCGCCTGAATGTGCCGACAAATCCCGATAGGAGCTGCACATATCTCTTTCTCAGGGCACACTCAGATGAGACATCCTACGAGTAAAACCAACCCTCAAGTTGCCCCGAGGTGGCCCCGCAGTCTACTCGGTCGGACCAACACTCAGAGGGAGCACTGGCCCGTGGGGGGGCTAAAATAAGATGACCCTTGAGTCTGCAGAACCCAAGGGAAAGAAAAGGGTAGGTGGCAAATGGTAAAACCAATGTTGGGCATTGCTGGAAAAGCTTTAAACAAGGCGAACTATCAAGGGGTTCCCATTATAACCCAACCGCGTAAGGAACGCAAATCCGGGAACATAACACCGATATGACGGAAACTAGGGCGGCAAGAGTGGAACAAAACACTAGGCGAGAGGCCGAGCCTTCCACCCTTTACCAAGTATATAGATGCATTAAGATAACATAGCAATATAATTATATCCCAACAAGTAAATAAATGTTCCAACAAGGAACGGCTCCAATCTTCACCTGCAACTAACAACGCTATAAGAGGGGCTGAGCAAAGCGGTAACATAGCCAATCAACGGTTTGCTAGGACATGGTGGGTTAGAGGTTTGGCATGGCAATTGGGAGGCTGACAAGCAAAAGGTAGGCATCGTAGCATTGGCAAAGCAAGAGCGAGCAAACTAGCATAGCAAAGATAGTAGTGATTTCGAGGGTATGATCATCTTGCCTGCACAGTTGTCAAAGTTGACTGGATCCTCACAAGCAAGCTCAACGGGCTCCTCGGTAGCGAACTCGTCTCCCGGCTCTACCCAAACAAGACAAACAAGCAACAACGATACAATCAACCACGTGCAAGACCAAGCAATATGATGAAATGATGATATGCTATGCGGGATGCGATGCGGGATGCAAAATGCAAGATATGACAGGAAATGCATGAACCTAGCCTCAACTTGGAATTCCAAGGGTGCCACTTGATAGAGGGGATGAAATCGCTTGAAAACGATATAAAGATCATTGGAATCGGAGTTACGGTTTGAAAATGGCAAGCGTTTTAAGATATGACACCGGTCTGCGATATACAGCAAGTAGGCTCCTAAATGCAATGAAATGAACATGCTACAGCCACCAAACATGAAAACAAAATACATGGAAGTGATGTACACAAGATGGTTAACAAAACACTAGCACTGAGCCATAGGCAAATTCATCCATTAAGAGGTTCAAACAAGCATGGCAAAAATGAATATGCAAAACAGATTCCAGACTAGGTGAAATTAACACTAGCCTGAAATTTCAGATCACGATGCTCTCTTCGGAGCAGCAAAACAACATGATACATGACCTGAACATGACAAGTAATAATATGGCATGGAGCTACTCAACAAGCTTAACAAAACACCCAAAGTGACCTGGGGCCAAAAGGGTTCACAAAATACTCTACTGAGCTCACGAACATAGCTCGAACACAATCAGTTTTCAGACTTTGTGAAAACTGAGACATGCAGAAATTTAACTCGCGAAGGCATGTAAACGAGCTCGATGCACTCACTACGGTGTAAGTCACGGCAAGGAAAGCATATAACCAGAAAGAAGGCACAATATGATAGCTACACATGGCAAGAACAAAGGCATAGCATGCATGGAACACTAACGGTAGCATCGGCAAAATCGCAAACAAGTTGACGATCTGCCCAGATCAACAACGAAGCAAAAGTTGAGCTCGATTGAGTCAACGTAGAGCACTCCACATATGCAAACAAAGACATGGATGGATAGAGCATAACATAAATATCAAAACTCCCTTACTGATCATCCTCAAAAGAGGCACGGATCACTAGGAAACAAGCTGGACATATGGCATCATGAACTAAAATATCCCGGACTTAGTGAAAATCACTAAGTCTCTGAAATCAGCAATCTCAGGTACCTCTCTTCGCAAGCTTGCACAAGACAACACACACATCCTAAAAATGCATGGGTGGCACCTCTGGAAAGAAGACAAAATGCTTAACATTTCATCCCAAGGGGGCACAGGCATATCATGCACGGATTAAACATGGCAAAAATGACAAAAGTCTATGATGAACTAACGGATCTGCAATTTAACTCACGAAGCCTCCTTCTAACAGCATTTTGGGCATCAAGATGACCTCAAATGCAAATGATGCAATGGAATGAAATGATGTACATGTCGAGGCGAAGATTTTTATATATCATACGCCCAAAACGGAGCTACGGATGCAAAGATACAAGCAGTCAAAGTTGCATAAAATAATTAGACGGGGGAGGGGAAAGTCAACCCCTAGGGTTTCAAAATTCCAGATCTGAGATCCAGATCGAGGCACGGGAACCGAGGCGGCCGGGGTACTGTAGCTCGCCGGAGTCGGAGCTCGCCGGAGACGCGGGCCGCCGGTCGGGGAGGAGGTTGCCGGGGGCGGCGCCGGCGTGGAGGCGGGCGGCGCGGCGCGGCGCCGGGGACGGCGAGGCGGCGGCGGACGGCTCGGACGGGGAGGCGTGCGCCGGCGGCGGAGTTGCGGCGCGGCGGCGGCGGCTGCTCTGGCCGCCGGAGCCGGAAGGGGCGGCGGCGCTGGAGGCGGGGAGGCGCGGGGCGCCTGGGCCCGAGAGGCGGCGCGCGGGGGTCGGGCGCGGGCCAGGCGGGCAGGCGGCGATGCGGTCCCGCCTTGGGGACAGGTGGCGGCACTGGGTGGCTGGCGGCGGCGGGCGTACATTGTCCGGTCGGATCCGGACACGTCCGTCGGTGGGGGGGGTTGATCTGTTTTTTTTTTGAGGAGGACGGGGAGGAATCTGAGATTAGGAATGGGGGGTGTATATATAGGCATAAGTGGAGGTAGGAGAGTCAAATGAGGTGCGGTTTTCGCCCACGCGATCGTGATCGAACGCTCTAGGACATGGAGAAGAGTTTGGTGGGTTTTGGGACAAATTTGGAGGGTGTTAGGCTGCAACACACCCAAGGCCTTTTCGGTCCCTCGGTTAACCGTTGGAGTATTAAACGAAGTCCAAATGATACGAAACTTGACAGGCGGTCTACCGGTAGTAACCCAAGGCCGCATGGCAAGTCTCGGTCCAATCCGGAAATGTTTGAACCCCACACACGAAAGAAAGCTAGAAATGGCCACCGGAGGAGAACGAAGCGCCGGAATGCAAAACGGACAACGGGGAAAATGCTCGAATGCATGAGATGAACATGTATGCAAATGCAATGCACGTGATGACATGATAAGAGATGCACGAAAAAGAAAAACAACACACGGAGACAAAGACCCGAACCCGAGAAATAAATATAACTTAGCGCCGGAGACGACAAGAGTTGGATACAAATATGGAAAGTTATATCTGGGGCGTTACAACTCCACCACTACGAAAAGATCTCGTCCCGAGATCTAGGACTGAAAGAACTCCGGGTACTCAGAACGGAGGTGATCCTCGCGTTCCCAGGTAGCTTCACGGTCGGAATGGTGAGACCACTTGACTTTGAGAAATTTGATTGACTTGTTGCGAGTCTTGCGTTCAGTCTCTTCAAGAATAGCAACTGGGTGCTCACGATAAGAGAGATCTTCTTGGAGCTCAATGTCCTCGAAGTTGACGGTGCGGTCAGGAGTCTTGAAGCACTTACGAAGCTGAGAGACATGGAACACATCATGAACATTTGCAAAGTTTGAAGGAAGCTCAAGTTGATAGGCGAGGTCGCCTCTCTTGCTGACAATCTTGAAAGGTCCCACGAATCTAGGGGCAAGCTTCCCTTTAATACCGAAGCGACGAGTACCTTTCATGGGAGAGACGCGGAGGTAAACATGATCTCCGATCTCGAAAGCCAAATCACGGTGCTTACTATCATAGTAGCTCTTCTGGCGGGATTGGGCTGCTTTGAGGTTATCACGAATGACTTTGCACATTTCTTCTGCTTCTGTGATTAAGTCATTACCCAGCAGCTGACGTTCACCGGTTTCAGACCAGTTGAGAGGGGTACGGCACTTCCTGCCATACAGAATTTCAAATGGGGCCTTGCCCGAACTTGCTTGAAAACTGTTGTTATAGGAGAATTCAGCATAAGGAAGACAATCCTCCCACTTCATGCCGAAGGAGATCACACAAGCCCTGAGCATATCTTCAAGAATCTGGTTGACACGCTCGACTTGACCGCTTGTTTGAGGATGGAAAGCAGTGCTGAAGCAGATGTTTGTGCCCATGGCCTTCTGAAAAGAATCCCAAAACTTGGAGGTAAAGATGCTGCCACGGTCTGAAGAGATCACTTGAGGAATACCGTGCAGAGAGACAATGCGAGAGGTATAGAGTTCCGCCAATTGAGCTGCAGTGATCGACTCTTTGATAGGCAGAAAGTGAGCCACTTTGGTGAGCTTATCGATGACAACAAATATAGCATCATTGCCACGCTTGGACTTTGGAAACCCAGTCACGAAGTCCATTTCAATGTGTTCAAACTTCCATTCTGGAATGGCAAGAGGTTGGAGGAGACCTGCTGGCCTTTGGTGTTCTGCCTTCACTCTTCTGCAGACATCACATTCATTCACGAATTGAGCGATCTCGCGCTTCATTCGAGTCCACCAATAAGCTTGCTTGAGGTCCTGATACATCTTCGTACTACCAGGGTGGATGGAGAGGAGAGAGTTGTGAGCCTCGTTCATGATCACTTTACGAAGTTCACCTTTGGGCACAACAATTCGATCCTCGAAGAAGAGAGTGTCCTTGTCATCAAGGCGGTAATACTTGTACTTGGACTGACTCTTGGCAATCCCAACCTTCACCTTTTTCACCATCGCATCAAGAAGCTGGGCTTGGCGAATCTGGTCTTCTAAGGTAGGAGAGACTTGAAGGTTGGTGAGGAAACCTTGAGGAACAACTTGCAGATTAAGTTTGCGGAAAGCTTCACAAAGCTCGGGTTGATAAGGCTTGAGAATCAGACTGTTGCAATAGGCCTTTCTGCTCAAAGCGTCAGCAATCACATTGGCCTTGCCTGGAGTATACTCAATACTCGGATTATACTCTTGAATCATTTCGACCCATCGAGTTTGCCTTAGGTTGAGATTAGGCTGAGTGAAGATGTACTTGAGACTCTTGTGATCAGTGAAAATGTCCACTTTCCTTCCCAATAGAAGATGTCTCCAAGTCAACAAAGCGTGCACAACTGCCGCCAACTCGAGATCATGAGTGGGGTAGTTCTTCTCATTAGGCTTCAACTGGCGAGATGTATAAGCAACCACTTTCTTCTCTTGCATCAAAACTGCGCCAAGACCTTGGAGAGAGGCATCACAAAAGACCTCGTACGGCTTGGATTCATCAGGCGGAGTAAGAACTGGAGTAGTGATCAACTTCTCTTTCAAAGTGTTGAAAGCAATATCACACTCCGGAGACCAAACGTACTTGACGTGCTTCTGAAGAAGATTTGAGAGAGGCTTCGCGATCTTAGAAAAGTTTTCAACGAATCTTCTGCAATAGCTTGCGAGACCGAGGAAACTGCGGAGCTGCTTCACGTTCTGAGGAGGTTCCCAATTCACAATTGCAGACACCTTCTCAGGATTCATGGAAATGCCCTTGGCAGAGATGATATGGCCAAGATAAAGAACCTCATCGAGCCAAAATTCACACTTGGAGAACTTGGCGTAGAACTGATGTTCCCTGAGCTTGTCAAGAACCAAACGCAAGTGCTTGGCATGATCTTCCTTGTTCTTCGAGAAAACCAGAATGTCATCGAGATAGACCAAAACAAAGTCATTGGTGTAGGCATTGAAGATGAAGTTCATCATGCGAGAGAACGTCGGAGGAGCGTTGGCGAGGCCAAAAGACATGACAGTGTATTCGTATGAACCAAAGCTTGTTCTGAATGCTGTCTTGGGAATATCTTCTTCACGAATGCGAATCTGGTGATAACCCATACGGAGATCAAGCTTGGAGAATACTTGGGCACCCTTGAGTTGTTCGAACAGCTCATTGATGTTGGGAAGTGGGTATTTGTTCTTGATGGTCTTCTTGTTCACTGGACGGTAATCAACACAAAGTCGGCTCGATCCATCCTTCTTCTTCACAAAAAGAACACCACAACCCCACGGAGAAGTACTAGGCCGGATGAGACCCAATCTTTCTTGCTCATCGAGTTGCTTCTTCAGCTCCTTCAACTCCTCAGGTCTGAGCTTGTAGGGACGTTTGCACACAGGTTCCGTGCCGGGCTCAAGTTCAGTAACAAATTCAACCGGCCGGTTTGGAGGCATCCCTGGGAGTTCTTCTGGAAAAATGTCTTGATATTCGCAAACGACAGGAATTTGAGAGATGGCATCCAATTCACCCTTCTCATTGAGAGAAAACAGACGGACAGTATTATCCCGAGCGGCAAAGATAATTACATCCTTAGACGAATGAGTCAATTGGATCTGCCTGGCTGCACAATCAAGCTGAGCCTTGTGCTTAGAAAGCCAATCCATTCCGAGAATAAGATCAATATCCGAGTTACCAAGAACCATCGGAGAAGAGAGAAACTTGTAATCGCCCAACGTGATAGAGACATCGGGAGCAACCAAACTAGAAGTCAAAAGCTTGCCGGGAGAAACAACTTGCATGACTTTGGGCATAATCTCGGTATCAACATTGTGCTTCGATGCAAAAGGGCATGACAAAAAGGAATGCGATGCACCAGTGTCAAATAGAACTTTTGCAGGAATATCATTAACAGGAAGGTTACCCATGATCACATCTGACGAGTCCTCTGCCTGAGCTGCATTCACCATGTTGACCTTGGCGTACTTGGGGTTATGCTTGACCACAGCTGTACTTGCCGATCTCACAGGAGGAGGAGGAGGAAGACGCCTCTAGTTGAAACACTTGTTGGCATAGTGACCCTTCTGTTGGCACTTGTTGCACGTGACCTCTGAAAGCGGACGGTGATACGGAGCACTCGATCTTGGAGCTTGAGACGAAGCCTTGTTCTGAAAGCCTGGGTTGGGTGGGTGGGAAGAACCACTACCACCTTTGCTCTTCTGCTGATACGGCTGACGGAACGGAGGAGGAGGAAGCCAAAACTTCTGCTGCTTGGCCACTTGAGTAGAGGAAGACGGAGTAACATCTCTGGCACTCTTCCTGGAAGCATCACACCTCAACTGAGCAGCCTCTTGCTTCAGTGCCATGTTGTAGAACTCATCGTATCTCAAAGGCTCGAAGAGAACAAGAGCGAGCTGAATATCTTCTCTGAGACCACCCCTGAACTGATATATCATGCTCTTCTCATCAGGCACGTCCTGCTTGGCAAAGCGGGCAAGTTTCTGGAACAATTTGTTGTAGTCATAGACAGACAAAGAGCCTTGCTTCAAATTGCGGAATTCCTCACGCTTGCTTTCAACCACGCTCTGCGGAATGTGATGGGCTCGGAAATCTCGACGGAAATCATCCCAAGTGATAACACGTCCACCTCTGGAATCCTTGTACTGCTGGAACCACTCTGCAGCCTGATCTTTGAGTTGGAAGGAAGCGAACTTGACAAAGTCCTCAGGCCTGACGTTACTGCACTCGAAATGCTTACATAGATCCACAAGCCAATCGTCAGCATCGGTTGCCTCAACACAATTGCTAAACGTCTTTGGCCCATTAGCAAGGAACTGGTTGAGTGTAGCAAAGTGACTCTGATTGCTGCCTTGATTCCCTTGACTGCCTTGATTGCGCTCTTGGATAATTTGCATGATCAGCTGAGTGTTTGCATTGGTTGCGGCCATCACAGCTTGCCATGCCTCTGGAGGAGGTGGAGGCGGTGGCGGATCTTGATTCTGGTTCTGACTGGTGCTCTTAGCGGGAGCCATCCTGAACAGGTTGACCACCATTAGCACATAGATAGATAAATATTGAAGCTGAATCCAACGGAATGAAAATTGCAACATATAGTCTTCACATCCGAACAAAATGAACGAATGCATTTCTCTTGAAGTGGTCACATATTCCTAAATTGCGAAGCCACGAAGAATCAGGTAGAAGGGGTACAATAACGAGGGATGGAATCAACATATGACGTCGAAGCAAAACGAATGCCACAACTCGAAATAAAACCAAGGGTTGGCTTGCGGAATAAGCCGGAACAAATACATGATAGAAATTTCGTCCGAAGTTTTCGTGGTGGGACCTACACGGGCTCGATCGTACAGCACCATCATGTACAAGGCAGTGCACATGACATACGAAGCGTCCCCGAGTCAGCATAGCCAAGGACTCTTTAAGACACAACGAGACCACTGTAAAATCGACCGTGAATAGACGAACCACTAGACGTCGAACCCCAATTTCATATCATACATCTGTCGGAAAGATATCCTAAGGCTACTTGAATTCCCACCTATGAAACTCCCGAAATTTTCCTGGTTATGCAATCAGGTGTTGGGGATACAGGGGAGCATAATATCTCACTCAAGCTAGCAAATCCTACATCCAGCTGTATCCATCCTTCAACACATAACCAAGAAACCTTCGGAAACCCATCTATCTCAACCTTCGAAAAGCATCCGTTATACAAGTTATGGCGATACTCCCGAACTCCCGCCCCAGTACTGGGTGGCGTCGAGGTTATCTCACCAACGAACTGCATAAAGGAGATTTTCGATGTCGCGCACATATCTCAAGTATACCAGAATTGCAACGATAAAATTGTGACGACAACACCTCGGAGCTCAACTCCCCGGGACACTGCCACAACCCCTAAAGACAGGAGGCACCAAGAACAATGTTCTCGTCACAAAACCATCGGAACAAAACCAAGATACTAGCGTGATCCTAAAAAAAATTTTAGTGAAATTTGAGAAGAGAAGAGTCAAAACTCTACGTCAGGATGCCTTACCAGAGCGATGAGGAGACTGGGAAGTAAAAAGAATTCCTAAGCTCTCCGATATATAGTTCCTAAATGACTGAAAACATTTTCTAGACACAACTCGGCTGCTAAAAACGATCAAGCAAAGGGGCTCCTAAGGTCGGGGAAGGCTCTGATTACCAACTTGTAACGCCCTCGATGCGGCTATAGCTCCCACGTGTCGAGGCATGACTTAGAGACATAACCGCATTGAAAGCAATGTCGCAAGTCAGGCAATCATTACAACATCCCATGTAATACATAATAATAGGGGGGAAAACATAGTTGGCTTACACTCGCCATGTCACATCAGAGTACATAAATAACATCCATCAAGCAAACACTCATGGCCCGACTACGGCGCCAAAATAGAAAAGAACCCAACATGCGACAAGGCCCTGAATCAAACCCCAACTAGGCACCACTACTGATCATCGGGAAAGGAAACATAATAACGCTGAGAGTCCTCGTCGAACTCCCACTTGAGCTCGTACTCGTCACCTGGAGCGGAATCACCTGGACCTGCATCTGGAATTATAGTATTTTGTGAGCCACAGGGACTCAGCAATCTCGCACCCTCGCGATCAAGACTATTTAAGCTTATAGGAATGGATGAGGCAAATATATGTGGAGCTGCAGCAAGCGACTAGCATATATGGTGGCTATCTTATACGCAAAAGAGAGCGAGAAGAGGAGGCAAAGCGCGAGCGAGAAACTAGAAGGAACAACCTGCGCAAACATAACTCCAACACCGTGTCCACTTCCCGGACTCCGCCGAGAAGAGGCCATCACGGTAACACACAGTTGATTCATTTTAATTAATTAAGGTTTCAAGTTATCTACAACCGGACATTACAAATTCCCATCTGCCCATAACCCGGGCACGGCTTTCGAAAGATCAATCCCTGCAGGGGAGTTCCCAACTTAGCCCATGACAAGCTCTCACGGTCAACGAAGGAATAGACCTCCACCCGAGACACACCGATCAGACTCGGTATCCCGGTACAACAAGACATTCGACAGGTTAAAACAAGACCAGCAACACCGCCCGAATGTGCCGACAAATCCCGATAGGAGCTGCACATATCTCTTTCTCAGGGCACACTCAGATGAAGACAGCTACGAGTAAAACCAACCCTCAAGTTTCCCCGAGGTGGCCCCGCAGGCTACCTCGGTTCGGACCAACACTCAGAGGAGCACTGGCCCGGGGGGGTTAAAATAAGATGACCCTTGAGTCTGCAGAACCCAAGGGAAAGAAAAAGGCTAGGTGGCAAATGGTAAAACCAAGGTTGGGCATTGCTGGAAAAGCTTTAATCAAGGCGAACTATCAAGGGGTTCCCATTATAACCCAACCGCGTAAGGAACGCAAAATCCGGGAACATAACACCGATATGACGGAAACTAGGGCGGCAAGAGTGGAACAAAACACTAGGCGAGAGGCCGAGCCTTCCACCCTTTACCAAGTATATAGATGCATTAAGATAACATAGCAATATAATGATATCCCAACAAGTAAATAAATGTTTCAACAAGGAACGGCCTCCAATCTTCACCTGCAACTAGCAACGCTATAAGAGGGGCTGAGCAAAGCGGTAACATAGCCAATCAACGGTTTGCTAGGACATGGTGGGTTAGAGGTTTGACATGGCAATTGGGAGGCTGACAAGCAAAGGGTAGGCATCGTAGCATTGGCATAGCAAGAGCGAGCAAACTAGCATAGCAAAGATAGTAGTGATTTCGAGGGTATGATCATCTTGCCTGCACAGTTGTCAGAGTTGACTGGATCCTCACAAAGCAAACTCAACGGGCTCCTCGTGTAGCGAACTCGTCTCCCGGCTCTACCCAAACAAGACAAACAAGCAACAAGGATACAATCAACCACGTGCAATAACCAAGCAATATGATGAAATGATGATATGCTATGCGGGATGCGATGCGGGATGCAAAATGCAAGATATGACAGGAAATGCATGAACCTGGCCTCAACTTGGAATTCCAAGGGTGCCACTGGAATAGAGGGGATGAAATCGCTTGAAAACGATATAAAGATCATTGGAATCGGAGTTACGGTTTGGAAATGGCAAGCGTTTTAAGATATGACACCGGTCTGCGATTTACAGCAAGTAGGCATCTAAATGCAACGAAATGAACATGCTACAGCCACCAAACATGAAAACAAAATATATGGCAGTGATGTACACAAGATGGTTAACAAAACACTAGCACTGAGCCATAGGCAAATTCATCCATTAAGAGGTTCAAACAAGCATGGCAAAAATGAATATGCAAAACAGATTCCAGACTTAGTGAAATTAACACTAGCCTGAAATTTCAGATCACGAAGCCCTCTTCGGAGCAGCAAAACAACATGATACATGACCTGAACATGACAAGTAAGAATACATGGCATGGAGCTACTCAACAAGCTTAACAAAACACCCAAAGTGACCTGGGGCCAAAAGGGTTCACAAAATACTCTACCGAGCTCACGAACATAGCTCGAACACAATCAGTTTTCAGACTTAGTGAAAACTGAGACATGCAGAAATTTAACTCACGAAGGCATGTAAACGAGCTCGATGCACTCACTACGGTGCAAGTCATGGCAAGGCAAGCATATAACCAGCAAGAAGGCACAATATGCTAGCTACACATGGCAAGAACAAAGGCATAGCATGCATGGAACACTAACGGTAGCATCGGCAAAATCGCAAACAAGTTGACGATCTGCCCAATTAATTATCCTACGTGTGCCCACGCTGGAGTCGGCTTTATTACTCCAGGCGAGACTCGGCCGAGTTAGTGCGGTACGAGGCTCAGCTGCGAATGGAGATTTTGCACGTCCCGATGAATCAGACCTGACACAATATGCTAGCCATGGCAAGAACAAAGTGCATAGCATGCATGGAACACAACATCGGCAAAATGCAAACAAGTTGACGATCTGCCCAGATTAACAACGAAGCAAAAGTTGAGCTCGATTGAGTCAACCTAGAGCACTCCACATATGCAAACAAAGACATGGATGGATAGAGCATAACATAAATATCAAAACTCCCTTACTGATCATCCTCAAAAGAGGCACGGATCACTAGGAAACAAGCTGGACATATAGCATCATGAACTAAAATATCCCAGACTTAGTGAAAATCACTAAGTCCCTGAAATCAGCAATCTCAGGTACCTCTCTTCGCAAGCTTGCACAAGACAACACACACATCCTAAAAATGCATGGGTGGCACCTCTGGAAAGAAGACAAAATGCTTAACAATTCATCCCAAAGGGGCACAGGCATATCATGCACGGATTAAACATGGCAAAAATGACAAAAGTGCATGATGAACTAACGGATCTGCAATTTAACTCACGAAGCCTCCTTCTAACAGCATTTTGGGCAAGATGACCTCAAATGCAAATGATGCAATGGAATGAAATGATGTACATGTCGAGGCGAAGATTTTGATATATCATACGCCCAAAACGGAGCTACGGTTGCGGAGATACAAGCAGTCAAAGTTGCATAAAATAATTAGACGGGGGAGGGGAAAGTCAACCCCTAGGGTTTCAAAATTCCAGATCTGAGATCCAGATCGAGGCACGGGAACCGAGGCGGCCAGGGGTACTGTAGCTCGCCGGAGTCGGAGCTCGCCGGAGACGCGGGCCGCCGGTCGGGGAGGAGGTTGCCGGGGGCGGCGCCGGCGTGGAGGCGGGCGGCGCGGCGCGGCGCCGGGGACGGCGAGGCGGCGGCGGCCGGCTCGGACGGGGAGGCGTGCGCCGGCGGCGGAGTGCGCGGGCGCGCGCGGAGGCTGGCCGGCCGGGCCGCGCTGGAGATCTCGGCTGCTCCTGTCATACATAACTCATTGCCCGTTTGCCGGGCGGAGTTGCGCGCGCTTTGCGGCGGCGCGCGCGCTGCTCAACGGCGATCACCGCCGTGATCGCTGATGCCCTATTGTGGAGCTATTGCTATTAGTGGGCTATGCAGGCCGGCCGCCGGAGCCGGAAGACAAGGCCGCGGCGCCTGTGAGGCGGGCGGCCAGCGCTGGGGCGCCGATTTTGCGCCGAGCACGGCGTAGTCGCGCGGGGCGCCGATGGGCCCGGGAGGCGGCGCGCGGGGGCCGGGCGCGGGCCAGGCGGGCCGGCCGGCGATGCGGTCCGCCCGGGGACAGGTGGCGGGCGCTGGGTGGCTGGCGGCGGCGGGCGGACGTTGTCCGGTCGGATCCGGACACGTCCGTCGGTGGGGGCGGGGGGATCTGTTTTTTTTAGGAGGAGGACGGGGAGGAATCTGAGATTAGGAATGGGGGGGGGTGTATATATAGGCATAAGTGGAGCTAGAGAGTCCAAATGAGGTGCGGTTTTCGCCCACGCGATCGTGATCGAACGCTCTAGGACATGGAGCAGAGTTTGGTGGGTTTTGGGACAAATTTGGAGGGTGTTGGGCTGCAACACACACAAGGCCTTTTCGGTCCCTCGGTTAACCGTTGGAGTATCAAACGAAGTCCAAATGATACGAAACTTGACAGGCGGTCTACCGGTAGTAGAAGGCCGCATGGCAAGTCTCGGTCCAATCCGGAAATGTTTAATCCCCACACACGAAAGAAAGCGTAGAAATGACCACCGGAGGAGAACGAAGCGCCGGAATGCAAAACAACAAAATGACGACGGAATAGCTACGAATATGACAAACACGTATGCAACATGATACAGACATGATATGCAATGCTGAAAATGTTTTTATAGGATTTACATATACAATAAAACACTTAAAAAAAAAAGAATTAAAAAAACGGGTAGTCTAAACAATGGCCGCTTGCAAGTCTCGCGTCAATCCGGAAATGTTTGAACCCCACACATGAAAGAAAGCTAGAAATGGCCACCGGAGGAGAACGAAGCGCCGGAATGCAAAACGGACAACGGGGAAAATGCTCGAATGCATGAGATGAACATGTATGCAAATGCAATGCACGTGATGACATGATAAGAGATGCACGAAAAAGAAAAACAGCACACAGAGACAAAGACCCGAACCCGAGAAATAAATATAACTTAGCGCCGGAGACGGCAAGAGTTGGATACAAATATGGAAAGTATATCTGGGGCGTTACAATGGTGGACTCTCATGGCAACACTGGTTTAAGGATATTTGGAAGCATAAGTAGTATCTCTACTTGGTGCGATGAATTTGGCTAGCATGAGAGGGAAAGGCAAGCTCAACCATGTTGGATGATCCATGACAATATAATTTATCTCAGATGTAAGAAAACATAACCCATTATGTTGTCTTCCTTGTCCAACGTCAACTCTTTTAGCATCTCATATTTTAATGAGTGCTCACAATCATAAAAGATGTCCAAGATAGTATATCTATATGTGAAGACCTCTCTTTCTTTATTACTTCCTATTAATTGCAACGATGACCAAAACTATGTTTGTCAACTCTCAACAACTTTTATTCATCATACTTTTTCAATGTGAGTGTAACGCCCTCAATGCGGCTATATCTCCCATGTGTCGAAGCACGACTTAGAGGTATAACCGCATTGAAAGCAATGTCGCAAGTGAGGTAATCTTCACACAACCCATGTAATACATAAGGGAAAGACATACATAGTTGGCTTACAATCGCCACTTCACACAAAACAAGAATAAAGCATTACATCATCCAGGTACAATCAAGGTCCAACTACGGAACCAAAATAAAAGAAGACTACCCCAAATGCTACACAGATCCCCGATCGTCCCGACTGGGCTCCACTACTGATCAACTGGAAGCGGAACTACACAAAGGACAAGATCTTCATTGAGATCCTCCTTGAGCTTGATTGCGTCACCTGCTCAATAACATCGGCACCTGCAAACTGGTTTTGGAAGTATCTGTGAGTCACGGGGACTCAGCAATCTCACACCCTCGCGATCAAGACTATTTAAGCTTATAGGAAGGGTGAAAGGTATGAGGTGGAGCTGTAGCAAGCGACTAGCATATATGGTGGCTAACATGCGCAAAAGAGAGCAAGAAGAGAAGGCAAAAGCATGGTCGATGAACTATGATCAAGAAGTGATCCTAGAACAACCTACGTCAAGCATAACTCCAACACCGTGTTCACTTCCCGGACTCCGCCGAGAAGAGACCATCACGGTTACACACGCGGTTGATGTATTTTAATTAAGGTCAACTTCAGGTTTTCTACAACCGGACATTAACAAATTCCCATCTGCCCATAACCGCGGGCACGGCTTTCAAAAGTTCAAATCCCTGCAGGGGTGTCCCAACTTAGCCCATCACAAGCTCTCACAGTCAATGAAGGATATTCCTTCTAGCGGGAAGACCCGATCAGACTCGGAATCCCGGTTACAAGACATTTCGACAATGGTAAAACAAGATCAGCAAAGCCACCCAGATGTGCCGACCAATCCCGATAGGAGCTGCACATATCTCGTTCTCAGGGCACACCGGATGAGCCAGACATCGGGTAAGCCAGCCCAGAGTTGCCCCTGGTAGCCTCAGACATCGCTCAGTTTGGACCAACACTTAGACAAGCACTGGCCCAGGGGTTTAAAATAAAGATGACCCTTGGGCAAGCCTACCCAAGGGAAAGAAAAAGGCTAGGTGGGAATGGTAAAACCAATGTTGGCCTTGCTGGAGTTTTATTCAAGGCGAACTGTCAAGGGGTTCCCATTATAACCCAACCGCGTAAGGAACGCAAAATCCGGGAACATAACACCGATATGACGGAAACTAGGGCGGCAAGAGTGGAACAAAACACCAGGCATAAGGCCGAGCCTTCCACCCTTTACCAAGTATATAGATGCATTAATTAAATAAGAGATATTGTGATATCCCAACAAAATATCCATGTTCCAAACATGGAACAAGCTCCAATCTTCACCTGCAACTAACAACGCTATAAGAGGGGCTGAGCAAAGCGGTAACATAGCCAAACAACGGTTTGCTAGGACAAGGTGGGTTAGAGGCTTGGTTCAACAATATGGGAGGCATGATAAGCAAGTGGTAGGTATCGCAGCATAGGCATAGCAAAAGAGCGAGCAACTAGCAAGCAAAGATAGAAGTGATTTCGAGGGTATGGTCATCTTGCCTGAAATCCCGCAAGGAAGAAGAACGATTCCATGAAGAAGACAAACGGACGTAGTCGAACGGATCCTCACAATCACGACGTTACCGGAACCAACCCAAGAAGTAACACCGGAAAGAAACACACAACATAGTAAACAACCAACACATGAACATGATATGATATGCAGGATGCGGTATGCGATGCATATGCATGATTTGCAAAGGAATGATTGGACCTGGCCTAAACTTTGAAATCCAAGAGTGCCACTGGAAAGGTGAGGTGATTTCGGTTGAAATCGATATAAAGATCACCGGAATCGGATGCACGGTTTGGAAATGGCAAGCAAAACAGATATGGCACCGGTCTGCGATAATCAGCAAGTAGCCATCTAAATGCAACAAGATAAATAAGCTACAGCACTCAAACATGAAAACAAAATACATGGCAGGGATCCACTCATGATGCTTGACAAAAGATGAACACTGAGCTACGGCTAATTCACTCAATAGCAAGATCAAACAAGCATGGCAAAAGGGAAAACGATAACAGGTTTCAGACTTTGTGAAATTAACACAAGTCTGGAATTTATCATCAGGTAGCAATCTTTAGAGCATGAAAAATACATGCTACATGAATTTAACATGGCAAAGCAAGGCATGGCATGAAGCTACTCAAAGCACTTAACAAAAGTCCCTTAGTGACCTTGAGCTAAAAGGGATCAGAAAATACAATTGCAAGCATGTGAACATGGCAAAAACATAAACAGATTCAGACTTTGTAAAAAACTGGAGAATGCAAATCAGTTAACGAGTAGGCATGTTTACGAGCTCGATGCACTCACTACAAAGCATGGCATGACAAACTAAGCATACACCCATCAAGGAGACATGTCATAGAAGCTAGACATGGCAAGAACAACTTCATAGCATGCATGGATCAACAGCAACATCCTCGGCAAAATCGCTAACAAGTCAACAATCTGCCAGGATTCACGATATAGCAAAAGTAGAGCTCAACTGACTCAAGCTAGGGTGCTCCATAAATACAAACAAAGACATGGATGGATAGGTCACCACAATGATAACAAAACATCCTTACTGATCATCCTCAAAAGAGGCATGGATCACTAGGAAACAACATGAACATATGGCATAACGGCAAAAATCAGGACAAGGACTTGGTGAAATTCTAAGTCCTTGAAATCAGCATTACCGATTACTATACTTTGCAAGCTTGTGCTAGTCACCACAAATATCGCAAAAATACATGGTAAGCACCACTGTAAAGATGGCATGGCATATAACAAAACACATGTAGAGCTCAGGGTCATAGCATGCACACATTAATCAAGGAAAAAATGACAAAATGCCATTTGCTGAAATAGATCTGACAAAATACTCACATAGCCCTCTTCCAACAGCATTTCGGGCATCAAGATGAGCTCAAATGGAAATGATGCAATGAGATGAAATGATGTACTCGTTGAGGCGAACATTTTGATATGCTACACGCACAAATCGGAGCTATGATGAGGGAGTTATGACACGTTGAAATATGCAAAAGGATTAGGGTTAAAGAAGAAAAAGTCAACCCCTATTTCTAGATCCAGATCAGGATCGGGTACTGTAGCAGCTCATATATCGAGGATGAACGGAGGGGGCGCCAGAGATGGAGCCGGAGGCGCGGAAGGCGGCGACGGTGGCCGACTGCGGCGCGGGGCACGGCTCCGGCAGGTGCCGCGGTGGCCGGCGAGCACCTGGCGGCGGCGGCGGGGCCGGAGCAGCGGTGAAGCAACGCGGGATCCGGGTGGTGACGGGCGGCGCACCGGCGATGGGCGGCGCTGGCGGGAAGGGACCGCGAACCGCAAGCACGGTGGCGGCGCTCGGGCAAGGCGAGGGGAGGCGGGGGAGGGAGGCACGCGCCGCTCGGCGTCTCGGCCCGGTTCGGGCGGCGGGGAGGGCGGCGCGCGGGCCAGGCGGCGAAGTGGGGCGGCGGGGTGCCACTTGGCGCGACGGGAGTGGCCCAGGGAGGCGGCGCTGCTGATGTGGCACGACCCGATTGGTCGGAGCGAGGTGGAGGGCGTGGTGGACATGTCCGGCGCGGTGAGGATGCGTCCGGCGGCGCGTGGGAAGGGGTTTTAGGGTTTCGTCCGTGAATTTTGACGGGGTGCACATATATATAGGTAGAGGGAGCTAGGAGAGTCCAAATGAGGTGTGGTTTTCGGCCACGTGATCGTGATCGAACGATCGAGATGATGGAGAGGGGTTTAGTAGGGTTTTGGGCCAAATTGGAAGGGTGTTGGGCTGCAACACACACGAGGCCTTCCCGGTTCCTCGGTTAACTGTTGGAGTATCAAACGAAGTCCAAATGGCACGAAAATTGACAGGCGGTCTACCAGTAGTAAACCAAGGCCGCATGACAAGTCTCGGTCCAATCCGAAAACGTTTAACACCCGCACATGAAAAGAGGTAGAAAGGGACACCGGGTGACATAGGAGCGCCGGATTGCAAAACGGACAACGGGGAAAATGCTCGGATGCATGAGACGAACATGCATGCAAATGAAATGCACATGATGACATCACATGCAATGCATGACACGCAAGCAAAGACAAGGCAACAACAGCGAATAACTGGAGGACACCTGGCACATCGGTCTCGGGGCGTTACAACACTCCACCACTACGAGAGGATCTCGTCCCGAGATCTAGAATGGCATCGGAGGGAAAAACGGAAGGAAAAGAGAAGAGGTAAAACTAAGTTGCTTCTTGGACCAATGAGTGAAAACAACGAACCTTGAAAGGGTGAGCAAATTGAAAGAAAGAAAGCAACGGAGAAGAACACAGTTGAAAACACTCCGTTAGTAAAGAGGAACAAGGAAGAAACAACTTTGGGCCGCACTCCGATTGAAAAGAAAAGAATTGAATAAGAACTTGATGAGATGAGAAGATACTTGATGAAATCACAATACACTGCCTCTGTAACTATTGAATGAATGGAACAAGGGGTAGGAAAAATCTCGAACCGCAATCCAGTTTAAAAGAGATGAAAAACTTGATAAAATGAAAGAGCTTGAGCAAAGGGACACAACACTCCGGTTAAAAGGATAAGCACGAACAAAACATGGTCCTGACAATAGAGAAGATGGGTTGAGGAGAGCAACATCACAATGCCTCCGGAATGGAAGAATAGAAGATAGATAATTGAAATAGGAGAATTGAGAAGAAAATGCCACTTCTGCCACAAAAGAGCTTGAAGAGGTATCTTTAGGAGAAGGGTCGAACGGAGTTGTTGGAAAACCAACAACGTAAGGATAAGCTTATTGTGGGCTTATGGAAGACAACTCAAAATTCTAAGGTGAAATTCTGCCACTCACGGAAAAAGACTGGATTGATATGAACGAGGAGACGAGAAACTTATATCACCGTGAGGGTAGATGAAGAACTTGGATCATATATGAGCACCAAAAGTAGCAACAATCCTTAGGGAAGGCTTTTGGTGAAATATAACCCAAGATAACTCCAACGAAGAGGTTGATGGATTTAAAATATCTCATTCTTAACAACATGTGAAACATGAAACATGAACTCAAATTATCAAGAATGACATAATACCACCTCCAATGATATGGAAGAAAGAATTGCACTCCGGATAGCAAGATGAAGAATGCTTGATCTTCTCTGAAAAGAATCTTGATAAACACTTCGAGAAAGAATTAAATCCTTGATGAACCATCATGTAGAACCTTCATGAAGAACTCCGGTAAACAAAAGAATTATGAAAAAATAAAGAGAAGTTGGAAACACAAGATGAAACTTTGTAATGATTTAGATGGATCTCCGTGATAATTAGAGCTTGGAACTCCGGGAAAGAAAGACGAGCACTTGAAACCAAGAATTTAATCATCGTGAACAAACTCCGGAAGAAAAGATTAACATATGGATGAAACAAGAATAAGAATTATATTATGCTTAACCTTCAGCAATTTAATTGATGACAGCAACGGATTTGGTATACTACTTATTCTCGTAGAAAGGATTAAGATAGATATAGCGCAAACTTGAGAAGGTCTTCAACGAACCACCGAAAGGATTGAAGACAACGAATAAATTGATATGATAACGAATGACGAGAACTCTTGAACGAACCACCGTAAGAATTAAAAAGGAACGATTAAAACATGAAGAAACACCGGGAAGAATTAGCAATTAAACGAAGATGCTTGTGAGGATTTAGATCCATGAGAACGAAGAGATTACGAGCTGATTAAAGAATATTAAATGATGCACCGGTGATATTTGGGGAACGATAGCTGAAAGCTGAGAATGAATAAATTTTAAAAGATGGCCCTTCGGAGGAAAGAAATGGAAACAACTCGTGAAATGCTCCGGATGGTTGAAAAGAATATCTCCCAATCGAATACAATTATGAGAGGATGGCACGAATCTAGAACCATGAATCTTGAAGAGAATGGAGCAAGATTAAAGAGAAACTCTTATTCGGTCTTCAAAATCCGAGAATGACGACGAGAACACCACCATGAATTATTTAGACACTCCGGAAGAATCAAAACGAAGAGGTTGAGCCAACGATGAAAAGGTTTTGACAGATCTTGGAGAAGACATCTGACCGATGCTGAATCATTCTTACGTCAAACTTCGAAAAGAATTTGATAAGCTCCGGGAAAATGAGAAGAGTCAAGTAAGATCCTGGAAAAAGACATGTGGTTAGGGCCCACTAAAAGAAACACCGTAGAATGATTTAAAAGAGAGAATGCACTAGTAAGATTTAAATGGCTAGAATGAGATAACAACCTCGAAATAGGTTGAACTGATCTTGAAAGACAAGACAAGCCTTCTGAGATATCTTCAGCACTCCCGAACAAATGAATAGCGAGAAGTAAATTATTATGAGGTGCACCAGTATGAGAAGGTATTTGAAACGAGGAAAAAGGGATATGAGATCAACATCGAAAGCTTGATTTGAATCCACCGGAGAAGAAAACGAGTGAAGAGTGATGAACTTGAAGCTCCATTAGAATCTTCATGAGAATCACCGGATAAGAACATTAACGGAGAAGGGAATGGAGAGGCTTCCCATCAATAAGATGATACTTGATTAAGAAATCTGAGTCCTCGAAAAAAAAAAAGGGGGGGGGGGGGGGGAAAAAATAAAGGCAACTTGGGGAAGGATGAAACAAACACCGTTGAGAAGAAGTGATAATTGATCTTGCGGAAGTTGAAATGATCAGATCCACTTTGAAGAGAAACACGCCGGTTGAAAAGAAATTGGCATGACAATCTCGATTATCATGAAGGATTAGCATTCACATAGGAACATGAGAACACCGCTTGGAAAAGGTATGGAATTAACATTTGACATAGAAGCAACTCGAATACCACAACTCAAAACAAAACAAAGGATTGGCTTGCAGAATAAGCCGGAACAAACATATGATAGAGATTTCGTCCGAAGTTTTTGTGGTGGGGCCTACACGGGCTTGATCGTACAGCACCATCACGTACAAGGTAGTGCACATGACATATGAAGTGTCCCCGAGTCGGCATAGCCAAGGACTCTTTAAGACACAATGAGACCACTGTAAAACCAACCGTGGATAGGCGGACCACTAGACGTCGAACCCCAATTTCATATCATACATCTGACGGAAAGATATCCTAAGAGCTACTTGAATTCCCGCTTATAAACTCCCGAAACTTTGGGGTTATGCAATCAGGTGTTGGGGATACAGGGGAAGCATAATATCTCACCCAAAACTAACAAATCCTACATCCAGCTGTATCCATCCTTCAACACATAACCAAGAAACCTTCTGAAATTGTTTACCTCAACCTTCGAAAAGCATCCGTTATACGAGTTATGGCAATACTCCCGAACTCCCACCCAGTACTGGGTGGCGTCGTGGTTATCTCACCAACAACTGCATAAAAGAGATTTTCGATGTCGGCGAAACTAATCTCAGGTATTCCAGAACTGCAACGATAAAATTGTGACGACAACACCTCGGAGCTCAACTCCCCGGGACACTGCCACAACCCCTAAATGTCTGGAGGCACCAAGAACAATGTTCTCGTCACAAAACCATCGAAACGATTCCAAGATACCCGCGTGATCCTAAAAAAAATTTAGTGAAATTTGAGAAGAGAAGAGTCAAAACTCTACGTCAGGATGCCTCACCAGAGCGACGAAGGGACTGGGGAGTAAAAAGAATTCCTAACTCTCCGATATATATAATCCTAAATGACTCAAAACATTTTTCTAGACTCAACAACGCCAGCAATTCGATCAAGCAGGGGGCTCCTAAGGTCGGGGAAGGCTCTGATTACCAACTTGTAACGCCCTCGATGCGGCTATATCTCCCACGTGTCGAAGCACGACTTAGAGGCATAACCGCATTGAAAGCAATGTCGCAAGTGAGGTAATCTTCACACAACCCATGTAATACATAAGGGAAAGAGATACATAGTTGGCTTACAATCGCCACTTCACACAATATAAGAATAAAGCATTACATCATCCAGGTACAATCAAGGTCTGACTACGGAACCAAAAATAAAAGAAGACTACCCCAAATGCTACACAGATCCCCGATCGTCCCGACTGGGCTCCACTACTGGTCAACTGGAAGCGGAACTACACAAAGGACAAGATCTTCATCGAGCTCCTCCTTGAGCTTGATTGCGTCACCTGCTTAATAACATCGGCACCTGCAAACTAATTTTGGAAGTATATGTGAGTCACGGGGACTCAACAATCTCACACCCTCGCGATCAAGACTATTTAAGCTTATAGGAAGGGTAAAAGGTATGGGGTGGAGCTGCAGCAAGCGACTAGCATATATGGTGGCTAACATACGCAAAAGAGAGCGAGAAGAGAAGGCAAAAGCACGGTCGATGAACTATGATCAAGAAGTGATCCTAGAACAAACTACGTCAAGCATAAGTCCAACACCGTGTTCACTTCCCGGACTCCGCCGAGAAGAGACCATCACGGTTACACACGCGGTTGATGTATTTTAATTAAGGTCAACTTCAGGTTTTCTACAACCGGACATTAACAAATTCCCATCTGCCCATAACCGCGGGCACGGCTTTCGAAAGTTCAAATCCCTGCAGGGGTGTCCCAACTTAGCCCATCACAAGCTCTCACAGTCAATGAAGGATATTCCTTCTAGCGGGAAGACCCGATCAGACTCGGAATCCCGGTTACAAGACATTTCGACAATGGTAAAACAAGATCAGCAAAGCCACCCAGATGTGCCGACCAATCCCGATAGGAGCTGCACATATCTCGTTCTCAGGGCACACCGGATGAGCCAGACATCGGGTAAGCCAGCCCAGAGTTGCCCCTGGTAGCCTCAGACATCGCTCAGTTTGGACCAACACTTAGACAAGCACTGGCCCAGGGGTTTAAAATAAAGATGACCCTTGGGCAAGCCTACCCAAGGGAAAGAAAAAGGCTAGGTGGTGAATGGTAAAACCAATGTTGGGCCTTGCTGGAAGAGTTTTATTCAAGGCGAACTATCAAGGGGTTCCCATTATAACCCAACCGCGTAAGGAACGCAAAATCCGGGAACATAACACCGATATGACGGAAACTAGGGCGGCAAGAGTGGAACAAAACACCAGGCATAAGGCCGAGCCTTCCACCCTTTACCAAGTATATAGATGCATTAATTAAATAAGATATATTGTGATATCCCAACAAAATATCCATGTTCCAAACATGGAACAAGCTCCAATCTTCACCTGCAACTAACAACGCTATAAGAGGGGCTGAGCAAAGCGGTAACATAGCCAAACAACGGTTTGCTAGGACAAGGTGGATTAGAGGCTTGGTTCGACAATATGGGAGGCATGATAAGCAAGTGGTAGGTATCGCAGCATAGGCATAGCAAAAGAGCGAGCAACTAGCAAGCAAAGATAGAAGTGATTTCGAGGGTATGGTCATCTTGCCTGAAATCCCGCAAGGAAGAAGAACGAGTCCATGAAGAAGACAAATGGACGTAGTCGAACGGGTCCTCACAATCACGACGTTACCGGAACCAACCCGAAGAAGCAACACCGGAAAGAAACACAAAACATAGTAAACAACCAACACATGAACATGATATGATATGCGGGATGCGGTATGCGATGCATATGCATGATTTGCAAAGGAATGATTGGACCTGGCCTAAACTTGGAAATCCAAGAGTGCCACTGGAAAGGTGAGGTGATTTCGGTTGAAATCAATATAAAGATCACCGGAATCGGATGCACGGTTTGGAAATGGCAAGCAAAACAGATATGGCACCGGTCTGCGATAATCAGCAAGTAGCCATCTAAATGCAACAAAATAAATAAGCTACAGCACTCAAACATGAAAACAAAATACATGGCAGGGATCCACTCATGATGCTTGACAAAAGATGAAAACTGAGCTACGGCTAATTCACTCAATAGCAAGCTCAAACAAGCATGGCAAAAGGGAAAACGATAACAGGTTTCAAACTTAGTGAAATTAACACAAGTCTGGAATTTATCTTCAGGTAGCAATCTTTAGAGCATGAAAAATACATGCTACAGGAACTTAACATGGCAAAGCAAGGCATGGCATGAAGCTACTCAAAGCACTTAACAAAAGTCCCTTAGTGACCTTGAGCCAAAAGGGATCAGAAAATACAATTGCAAGCATGTGAACATGGCAAAAACATAAACAGATTCAGACTTAGTGAAAAACTGGAGCATGCAAATCAGTTAACGAGTAGGCATGTTTACGAGCTCGATGCACTCACTACAAAGCATGGAATGACAAACTAAGCATACATCCATCACGAAGACATGTCATAGAAGCTAGACATGGCAAGAACAACTTCATAGCACGCACGGATCAACAGCAACATCCTTGGCAAAATCGCTAACAAGTCAACAATCTGCCAGGATTCACGATATAGCAAAAGTAGAGCTCGATTGACTCAAGCTAGGGTGCTCCATAAATGCAAACAAAGACATGGATGGATAGAGCACCACAATGATAACAAAACATCCTTACTGATCATCCTCAAAAGAGGCATGGATCACTAGGAAACAACATGAACATATGACATAACGGCAAAAATCAGGACAAGGACTTAGTGAAATTCTAAGTCCCTGAAATCAGCATCACCGATTACTATACTTTGCAAGCTTGTGCTAGTCACCACAAATATCACGAAAATACATGGTAAGCACCACTGTAAAGATGACATGGCATATAACAAAACACATGTAGAGCTCACGGTCATAGCATGCACACATTAATCATGGCAAAAATGAAAAAATGTCATTTGCTGAAACAGATCTGACAAAATACACACCTAGCCCTCTTCCAACAGCATTTCGGGCATCAAGATGAGCTCAAATGAAAATGATGCAATGAGATGAAATGATGTACTCGTCAAGACGAACATTTTGATATGCTATACGCTCAAATCGGAGCTACGATGAGGGAGTTATGACACGTTGAAATATGCAAAAGGATTAGGGTTAAAGAAGAAAAAGTCAACCCCTATTTCCAGATCCAGATCGGGATCGGGTACTGTAGTAGCTCGTAGATCGAGGATGAACGGAGGGGGCGCCGAAGATGGAGCCGGAGGCGCGGCTGGCGGCGACGGTGGCCGGCTGCGGCGCGGGGCACGGCTCCGGCAGGTGCCGCGGTGGCCGGCGAGCACCTGGCGGCGGCGGCGGGGCCAGAGCAGCGGCGAAGCGGCGCGGGATCCGGGTGGTAACGGGCGGCGCACCGGCGATGGGCGGCGCCGGCGGGAAGGGACCGCTGCCCGCAAGCGCGGTGGCGGCGCTCGGGCAAGGCGAGGCGAGGCGGCGGACTCCTGAGGCAGGGGAGGGAGGCGCGCGCCGCTCGGCGTCTCGGCCCGGTTCGGGCGGCGGGGAGGGCCGCGCGTGGGCCAGGCGGGCCGGCGCGGGCGAGGCGGCGAAGTGGGGCGGCGGGGTGCCACTTGGCGCGATGGGAGTGGCCCAGGGCGGCGGCGCTGCTGATGTAGCACGACCCGATTGGTCGGAGCGAGGTGGAGGGCTCGGTGGACATGTCCGGCGCGGTGAGGACGTGTCCGGTGGTGCGATGGAAGGGTTTTTAGGGTTTCGTCCGCGAATTTTGACGGGGTGCACATATATATAGGTAGAGGGAGCTAGGAGAGTTCAAATGAGGTACGGTTTTTGGCCACGCGATCATGATCGAACGATCGAGATGATGGAGAGGGGTTTAGTAGGGTTTTGGGCCAAATTGGAAGGGTGTTGGGCTGCAACACACACGAGGCCTTTCCGGTTCCTCGGTTAACCGTTGGAGTATCAAACGAAGTCCAAATGGCACGAAACTTGACAGGCGGTCTACCGGTAGTAAACCAAGGCCGCATGACAAGTCTCGGTCCAATCCGAAAACGTTTAACACCCGCACATGAAAAGAGGTAGAAAGGGACACCGGGTGACATAGGAGCGCCGAATTGCAAAACGGACAACGGGGAAAATGCTCGGATGCATGATATGAACATGCATGCAAATGAAATGCACATGATGACATGATATGAAATGCATGACACGCAAGAAAAGACAAGGCAACAACAGTGAATAACTGGAGGACACCTGGCACAACGGTCTCGGGGCATTACAGTGAGCTCATTACTCTCCATGAGATCCATATGATCCCTTTGTTTCTTTTTTATTTCTTTCTCTTTTCTTTTATTCACTTAGGATCATGGCAAAAGAATCAAGCCCTTGACTCAATGCTAATCTTTATTATATATAGCTCACGGACTCGATTACATAGAGGAATTATAAAGCAAAACTCACAACTAGATCATACTAAGAACTTTTATTCTACTAGATCAAGATATTACCAAAAGGATCGAACTAAGAAAAACGGTAAAGATAAAAGTGATGGTGATACGATACTGGGGCACTCCCCCAAGATTGGCAGTTGCCAAGGTGTAACGCCCCGAGACCGATGTGCCAGGTGTCCTCCAGTTATTCGTTGTTGTTGCCTTGTCATTGCTTGTGTGTCATGCTATGCATATCATGTCATCTTGTGCATTTCATTTGCATACATGTTCGTCTCATGCATCCAAGCATTTTCCCCGTTGTCCATTTTGCAATCCAGCGCTCCTAAGTCACCCGGTGTCCCTTTCTACCTCTTTTCGTGTGCGGGTGCTAAACATTTTCAGATTGGACCGAGACTTGTCATGCGGCCTTGGTTTACTACCGATAGACCGCCTGTCAAGTTTCGTGCCATTTGGACTTCGTTTGATACTCCAACGGTTAACCGAGGAACCGGAAAGGCCTCGTATGTGTTGCAGCCTAACACCCCTCCAAAGTGGCCCAAAACCCACCTAAACTTGTTCCATAATCTAGAGCGTTCGATCACGATCGCGTGGCCGCAAACCGCACCTCATTTGGAGCTTCCTAGCTCCCTCTACCTCTATAAATAGACCCCTTCATTTCCGTTTTCGGATCTTTTCCCCAAAACCCTAAAACTCCTCCCTCAGCGCCGCCGGACATGTCCGTCCCGCCGTTGGACGTGTCCGTCGCCGCCATGTCGCTCTAGCCAATCAGGAGCCGCCACCTCAGCACCGCTGCCCCCGTCCTCCACTCGCGCGCCGCCATGTGTCGCCGCAGCCTTCCACCGCTGTGCGGCCCGCGGGGCCCAGATCCGGCCCGCGCAGGCCCGGTCGCCGCCGCCACCGCCCGAGGCGTTCGCCCCGCGCCTGCCTCTCCTCGCTGCCACGCGACGTTCTCCGCCGCCCGAGCGCCACCCTTCGCCCGCGCTGCCGCCCTCTTCACCGGGGATCACCGGAGCGCGCCGCCCCGCGACTTGGCGTCCCCGTCCGGCCCCGCTGTCACCAGATCCGGGCATCCCGCGCCAGATCCTCCCATTCCCGCTCGCGGCCGGCCCTCCCCTTGCCGGATCCGTCCCGCGGCGCCTCTCCTGGCCTTCTCCGTCGCCAGAGTGCTGCCCCTCGCCAGAGACCACCACCGGCGCGGCCATCCTCGACCCTGCGTGCGTGCGGGTGCACGCGCAGCTGCGCTTCGCGCGTGGGCCCCTCCCCTTGAGGCCCTGCTGACGGCCCAGCCCCGCCGGGCCAGTCCACCTCTCCGAACTGGGCCAGGCCCGTGGTGAGCATCCCACTATACCCCTCCCCATGCGTCTTTTTTTATCCAACGCTCATCTATTTTTTTCCTGAAAACTGCCAAGTCCCAGTGATTTTTTGCATATTTCATCGCATCGTATCTCTTCATCTGTAGCTCCGATTCGCGCGTGTAGCATATAAAAATGTTCGTCTCAACGAGTAAACCATTTCATCTCATTACATCATTTTCATTTGAGCTCATCTTGATGGACAAAATGTTGTTGGAAGAGGGCTATGTGTTAAACTTGGCAGATCGGTTTGATCAAATAGATATTTGTCATTTTTGCCATGATTAATGTGTGCATGCTATGATCCTGAGCTCTACATGTGTCTTGTTATATGCCATGCCATCTTTACAGAGGTGCTTACCATGTATTTTTGTGATATGTGTGGTGAATAGCACAAGCTTGCAAAGTAACGTAATCGGTAATGCTGATTTCAAGGACTTAGAATTTCTCTAAGTCCTTGTCCTGATTTTGTCGTTATGCCATATGTTCATGTTGTTTCTTAGTGATCCGTGCCTCTTTTGAGGATGATCAGTAAGGATGTTTTGTTAACATTGTCATGCTCTATCCATCCATGTCTTTGTTTGCATTTATGGAGCACCCTAGCTTGAGTCAATCGAGCTCTACTTTTGCTTTTTCGTGAATCCTGGCAGATTGTTGACTTGTTAGCGATTTTTCCGAGGATGTTGCTATTGATCCGTGCATGCTATGTTGTTGTTTTTGCCATGTCTACCTTCTATGCCATGTATTCTTGATGGGTGTATGCTTAGTTTGTCATGCCATGCTCTGTAGTGAGTGCATCGAGCTTGTAAACATGCCTACTCATTAACTGTTTTGCATGCTCCAGTTTTTCACCAAGTCTGAATCTGGTTATGTTTTTGCCATGTTCACATGCTTGCAATTGTATTTTCTGATCTCTTTTGTCTCAAGGTCACTAAGGGACTTTTGTTAAGTGCTTTGAGTAGCTTCATGCCATGCCTTGCTTTGCCATGTTAAGTTCCTGCAGCATGTAGTTTTCATGCTCTAAAGTGTGCTTCCTGATGATAAATTCCAGACTTGTGTTAATTTCACTAAGTCTGAAACTTGTTATCATTTGCACTTTTGCCATGCTTGTTTGAACCTGTTAATGAGTGAATTAGCCGTAACTTAGTGTTCATCTTTTGTCAAGAATCTTGAGTGGATCCCTTCCATATATTTTTTTGCCATGTTTGAGTGTTGTAGCATATTTATTTTGATGCATCTAGATGGCTACTTGCTGTTTATCGCAGACCGGTGCCATATTTGTTTTGCTTGCCATTTCCAAACCGTGCATCCGATTCCGATGATCTTTATATCGATTTCAACCGAAATCACCTCACCTTTCCAGTGGCACTCTTGGATTTCCAAGTTGAGGCCAGGTTCAATCATTCCTTTCCAAATCATGCATATGCACCGCATACCGCATCCCGCATATCATACCATGTTCATGTGTGGTTTGTTTACTATGTTGTGTGCTTCTTTCCGGTGTTGCTTCTTCGGGTTGGTTCCGGTAACGTCATGTTTGTGAGGACCCGTTGGCTACGTCCACTTTGTCTTCTTCATGGACTCATTCTTCTTCCTTGCGGGATTTCAGGCAAGATGACCATACCCTCGAAATCACTTCTATCTTTGCTTGCTAGTTGCTCGCTGTTTTGCTATGCCTATGCTGCGATACCTACCACTTGCTTATCATGCCTCCCATATTGTTGAACCAAGCCTCTTACCCACCTTGTCCTAGCAAACCGTTGTTTGGCTATGTTACCGCTTTGCTCAGCCCCTATTATAGCGTTGTTAGTTGCAGGTGAAGATTGAAGTTTGTTCCTTGTTGGAACATGGCGATGTTGTTCCTTGTTGGAGCATGTTTACTTGTTGGGATATCACAATATCTATTATTTAAATTAATGCATCTATATACTTGGTAAAGGGTGGAAGGCTCGGCCTTATGCCTGGTGTTTTGTTCCACTCTTGCCGCCCTATTTTCCGTCATATCGGTGTTATGTTCCCGGATTTTGCGTTCCTTACGCAGTTGGGTTATAATGGGAACCCCTTGACAGTTCGCCTTGAATAAAACTCCTCCAGCAAGGCCCAACATTGGTTTTACCATTTGCCACCTAGCCTTTTCTTTCCCTTGGGTTGGCCAGCCCAAGGGTCATCTTTATTAAACCCCCCGGTCCAGTGTTTCTCTAAGTGTTGGTCCAACCCAAAGCACCGTGCAGGGCCGTCCCTTGGCAACTTGGGTTACGTTAGCTAACGTACGCTTAGCTTATCTGGTGTGCCCTGAGAACGAGATATGTGCAGCTCCTATCGGGATTTGTCGGCACAGCGGGTGGTCTTGCTGGACTTGTTTTACCATTGTCGAGGATGTCTTGTAACCGGGATTCCGAGCCTGATCGGGTCTTCCCGCTAGAACGAATATCCTTCGTTGACCGTGAGAGCTTGTGATGGGCTAAGTTGGGACACCCCTGCAGGGATTTGAACTTTCGAAAGTCGTGCCCGCGGTTATGGGCAGATGGGAATTTGTTAATGTCTGGTTGTAGAAAACCTGAAGTTGACCTTAATTAAAATACATCAACCGCGTGTGTAACCGTGATGGTCTCTTCTCGGCGGAGTCCGGGAAGTGAACACGGTGTTGGAGTTATGCTTGACGTAGGTTGTTCTAGGATCACTTCTTGATCATAGTTTCTCGATCATGCTTTGCCTTCTCTTCTCGCTCTCTTTTGCGTATGTTAGCCACCATATATGCTAGTCGCTTGCTGCAGCTCCACCTGATACCTTTTACCCTTCCTATAAGCTTGAACAGTCTTGATCACGAGGGTGTGAGATTGCTGAGTCCCCGTGACTCACAGATACTTCCAAAACCAGTTTGCAGGTGCCGATGTTACCGAGCAGGTGACGCAACCAAGCTCAAGGAGGAGCTCGATGAAGATCTTGTCCTTTATGTTGTTTCGTTCTAGTTGATCAGTAGTGGAGCCCAGTCGGGACGATCGGGGATCTGTGTAGCAATTGGGGTAGTCTTCTGTTATTTTGGCTCCGTAGTCGGGCCTTGATTGTAACTGGTAGATGTAATGCTTTATTCATGTAATTGTGTGAAGTGGCGATTGTAAGCCAACTATGTATCTCTTTCCCTTATGTATTACATGGGTTGTGTGAAGATTACCTCACTTGCGACATTGCTTTCAATGCAGTTATGCCTCTAAGTCGTGCTTCGACACGTGGGAGATATAGCCGCATCGAGGGCGTTACACAAGGGGAGTGCCCATACCAGATACTCAATTCTTCTTTGTTGGTGGAGACGGTGGTGATGTTGTTGATGGCGTAGGCTTGTCGTCCTTCTTCCAAGGCATAGGCTCACCATCATAGAAGGATAACCGAGTCTCCTGGAACCTCAAATCTGCAGCCAAACTCATCCTCTTGAATCTATATTAATACTCACAGTTTTGATTTTGCAGGTCATAGATCTGGGCTTGGAGGTGCTCGTTTTTCTTATGAAGCTTGAAGATCGCCTCCCCAATGTCCTTGACGTCCAGCTTGTGGTTGTTGGTGAACTCTGTGATCATGATGTGATTGGAATCGAGTCCACGCTCCACAATCTCCTGACACTTGAAAACTTCTTGCTCCAATGCCTCGAGCCTTGCCTCCGTGCTTCCGGTCTTCCTTGGTCCCTCAGCATCGCGGATGTGCAACAACCCCTCACGCATCTCAATGGTTTGATGGTGTTGCAGCACTTCTGCGAGGTAGGGGTTGATGACCTTCTCGAAGAACTGGTCCTTGGGGGCGCTCCAAGATGACATGACGACCTGGGTCTGTCAGAAAAACAACTCGAAACAAAAACAGGAGATTTTTGCGTGATACGGGAGTCAAAACCTCCGGGAGATTATATAATGAATTTTTACCGACCAAAATGCGTGTCGTGTACGAAAATGGAGTCCGAAGAGCACACGAGGTGCCCACAAGGTAGGGGGCGCGCCCAGTAGGGTAGGGTGCACCCTCCACCCTCGTGGAGCCCTCGTGTCCTTCCCGGACTGCTAATTATTTTTCTATTTTTTCTAAATATTCCAAAACAAAGAAATATTGCCTTAAAAACTGTTTAGGAGTCGGTTTACTTACCGTACCACATACCTATTCCTTTTCAGAGTCTGAAACGTTCCGGAAAGTGTCCCTTATGTATTCCTCCGAGGTTACGGTTTCAATAATATTGGTTTCAGCATTTATGGGATTACCTGAGATATAATGTTTGATTCTTTGACTGTTCACCACCTTCGGATTTGTGCCTTCGAAGTTGTTGATCTTTATGGCACTGGAATGATAGACCTCCTCGATAACGTAAGGACCTTCCCATTTAGAGAGAAGGTTTCCTGCAAAAATCTTAAACGAGAGTTGTATAGCAATACATAATCACCTAAATTAAACTCACGCTTTTGTATACTTTTGTCATGCCATCTTTTAACTTTTTCTTTAAACAACTTGGCATTTTCATAGGCTTGGGTTCTCCATTCATCAAGTGAGCTAATATCAAATAACCTCTTCTCACTGGAAAGTTTGAAATCATAATTGAGTTCTTTAATAGCCCAATATGCCTTGTGTTCTAGTTCAAGAGGTAAGTGACATGCTTTTCCATAAACCATTTTATACGGAGACATACCCATAGGATTTTTATATGCAGTTCTATAGGCCCATAATGCATCATCAAGTTTCTTGGACCAATTTTTTCTAGATCTATTAACAGTCTTTTGCAAAATTAATTTGAGCTCTCTATTACTCAATTCTACTTGACCACTAGACTGAGGATGATAAGGAGATGCAATTCTATGATTAACATCATATTTAGCAAGCATTTTACGGAAAGCACCATGAATAAAATGTGAACCACCATCATTCATTAAATATCTAGGGACTCTAAATCTTGGAAAAATAACTTCTTTAAGATTTTTAATTGAAGTGTTATGATCAGCACTACTAGTTGGAATAGCTTCTACCACCTTAGTGACGTAATCAACAGCAACTAAAATATGTGTATATCCATTAGAGGAAGGAAAGGGTCTCATATAGTCAAAGCCCCAAACATCAAATGGTTCAATAACGAGTGAATAGTTCATAGGCATTTCTTAATGTCTACTAATATTACCAATTCTTTGACATTCATCACAAGATAAGACAAACTTACGGGCATCCTTGAAGAGAGTAGGCCAATAAAAACCAGATTGCAATACCTTATGTGCAGTTCTATCTCCAGCATGGTGTCCTACATAAGCTTCGGAGTGACACTTGCGTAGGATCTGTTCCTGTTCATGCTCAGGTACACAACGTCTAATAACACCATCTACTCCTTCTTTATAAAGATGTGGGTCATCCCAAAAGTAATGCCTCAAATCATAGAAGAACTTTTTCTTTTGCTGGTAGGTGAAACTAGGTGGTATAAACTAAGCAACAATGTAATTAGCATAATCAGCATACCATGGAGCAGTAAGCATTTATGACATTTAATTGCTCATCAGGAAAGCTATCATCAATAGGTAGTGGGTCATCAAGCACATTTTCTAACCTAGACAAGTTGTCTGCAACCGGGTTCTCAGCTCCCTTTCTATCAACAATATGTAAGTCAAATTCTTGTAGCAAGAGAACCCATCTAATAAGTCTAGGTTTAGCATATTTCTTTTCCATGAGATATTTAATAGCAGCATGATCAGTGTGAATAGTTACTTTAGAATCAACAATATAAGTTCTGAACTTATCACAAGCAAATATAACTGCTAAGAATTCTTTTTCAGTGGTAGCATAATTTCTTTGAGCATTATCTAGGGTTTTACTAGCATATTGAATAACTTTTAATTTCTTATCAACTCTTTGTCCTAGAACAGCACCTACAGCATAATCACTAGCATCACACATAATTTCAAAGGGTAAATTCCAATCAGGTGGCTGAACAATAGGTGCAGAGATTAATGCTTTCTTAAGTATTTCAAATGCTTCTACACAATCATCATCAAAAACAAATGGTATATCTTTTTGTAATAAATTAGTCAGAGGCCGGGAAATTTTTAGAAGTCCTTAATGAACCTCCTATAAAATTCGGCGTGACCAAGGAAACTTCTTATACCTTTGATGTCCTTGGGACATGGCATCTTTTCAATAGCATCAACCTTGGATTTATCAACCTCAATACCTCTTTCAGAAACTTTATGCCCCAGGACAATACCTTCATTAACCATAAAGTGGCACTTTTCCCAATTCAAGACAAGATTAGTTTCTTCACATCTCTGCAAAACTCGATCAAGATTGCTCAAGAAATCATCAAAAGAAGAACCATAGATGGAGAAATCGTCCATGAAAACCTCACAAATCTTTTCACAAAAGTCCGAGAATATAGCCATCATGCATCTTTGGAAGGTAGCAGGTGCATTACATAAACCAAAAAGCATACGTCTATAAGCAAAAGTACCAAAAGGGCATGTAAAAGTAGTCTTTGATTGATCTTTGGCTGACACGGGTATTTGAGAGAAACCAGAATAACCATCTAGAAAGCAAAATGTGTGTGTTTGGATAATATTTCTAGCATTTGATCGATAAAAGGTAAGGGGTAATGATCCTTTTTAGTGGCCTTATTTAATTTGTGGAAATCAATTACCATCCTATAACATGTAATAATTCTTTGAGGGATCAATTCATCTTTATCATTAGGAACAACAGTAATACCTCCCTTCTTAGGGACACAATGGACAGGACTTACCCACTGACTATCAGCAACGGGATAGATTATACCTGTCTCAAGGAGCTTTAGTATTTCCTTTCTTACCACTTCTTTCATTTTAGGATTCAGCCGTCGTTGATGATCACAAACTGGTTTAGCATCTTCTTCCAAATTTATTTTATGTTGACATAGAGTGGGACTAATGCCCTTAAGATCATCAAGAGTATACCCAATAGCAGCACGGTGCTTCTTCAGAGTTTTCAATAATCTCTCTTCCTCATGCTCTGAAAGGTTAGCACTAATAATAACAGGATATATCTTTTTCTCATCAAGATAAGCATATTTAAGAGTATCAGGTAGCGGTTTAAGCTCAAACACAAGATCACCCTTGGGTGGAGGAGGATCCCCTAGGATTTCAACAGGCAAATTGTTTTTCAGAATAGGTTCCTGTTTAAAGAATACTTCATCTATTTCCCTTCTTTCAATCATAAACATATCATTTTCATGGTCTAGCAAATATTGTTCTAAAGGATCACTAGGAGGTACGGCAATAGAGGCAAGACCAATAATTTCATCCTTACTAGGTAATTCTTCTTCACGATGTTGTCTACTAAATTTAGAAAAAATAAATTCATGAGTCATATCATCTAAACCGATAGTAACAACATCCCTTTTGCAATCTATGGTAGCATTAACAATGTTCAAGAAGGGTCTACCAAATATAATGGGAAAAAAGCTATCTTGTGGGGAACCAAGAACAAGAAAATCAGCAGGATATTTAGTTTTCCCACACAAGACTTCAACAGCTCTAACAATTCCCATTGGTGAAATAGTATCTCTATTGGCAAGTTTAATTGTGACATCAATATCTTCTAACTCAACAGGTGCAATATCATGCATAATTTCTCTATAAAGGTTAATAGGTATTGCACTAGCACTGGCACGCATATCACATAAGCCATGATAACAATGATCTCCTATTTTAACAGAAATAGCAGGCATGCCTACCGCAGGTCTAGGTTTATCTTTAGCACAAGGTTTAGCAATTCTAGCAGTTTCATCATAGAAATAAATAACATGCCCATCAATATTACCAGACAAGAGATCTTTAACAATAGCAATATTAGGTTCAACTTTAACTTGCTCAGGAGGTGTATATGTTTTAATATTGCTTTTACGAACTACAGTTGAAGCTTTAGCATGATCCTTTATCCTAACCGGAAATGGTGGTTTCTCAACATATGAAGTAGGAACAATAGGATCATTATAAGTGACAATCTTTTCTTCAACTTTAATAGGTGCAGCTACTTTTACTTTTATGGGAGGATGATATTTAAACCACTTCTCCTTGGGGAGATCAACATAAGTAGCAAAAGATTCACAGAAAGAAGCTACTATCTCAGAATCAAGTCCATATTTAGTGCTAAATTTATGGAAAACATCGGTATCCATAAAATATTTAACACAATCAAAACTAGGTGTCATACCTGACTCCTTACCTTTGTCGAGGTGCCAATCTTCAGAGTTGCGTTTAATTCTTTCCAATAAATCCCATTTGAATTCAATAGTCTTCATCATAAAAGAGCCAGCACAAGAAGTATCAAGCATGGTGTGATTGCTATCAGAAAGCCGAGAATAAAAATTTTGAATAAACATTTCTCTTAAGAGCTCATGATTGGGGCATGAATATAACATTGATTTAAGCCTCCCCCAAGCTTGAGCAATGCTTTCTCCTTCGTGAGGCCAAAAATTATATATATAATTGTGATCACGATGAACAAGATGCATAGGATAAAACTTCTGATGAAATTCCAATTTCAATCATTTGTAATTCCAAGACCCCATATCATCACATAGCCTATACCATGTCGATGCATCTCCCTTCAAAGATAAAGGGAAGAACTTCTTCTTAACAACATCTCCGGGTACACCTGCAAGCTTAAATAATCCACAAACTTCATCCACATATATTAGATGCTCATCAGGATGTTTTGTTCCATCTCCTAAAAAAGGATTAGCTAGCAGTTTCTCTATCATACCCGAAGGAATTTCAAAGCAGACATTTTCATTTTCAGTAGGTTGAGTAGGTTGAGGAGCAACTCTTTGCTCTACTGGTCGGGGTGAAGATACCCCGAACAAGCCCCTCAGAGGATTACTTTCCATAGTAACAAGTGACAGTAAATTTCAGCACACTATATAAATTTTTCCTTACCAAATTCCGCCTAACAAAGGCGCTTCACTCCCCGGCAACGGCGCCAGAAAAGAGTCTTGATGACTCACAAGTATAGGGGATCTATCGTAGTCCTTTCGATAAGTAAGAGTGTCGAACCCAACAAGGAGCAGAAAGAAATGATAAGCGGTTTCCAGCAAGGTATTCTCTGCAAGTACTGAAATAAGTGGTAACAGATAGTTTTGTGATAGGATAATTTGTAACGAGCAACAAGTAACAAAAGTAAATAAAGTGCAGCAAGGTGGCCCAATCCTTTTTGTAGCAAAGGACAAGCCTGGACAAACTCTTATATAGAGAAAAGCGCTCCCGAGGACACATGGGAATATCGTCAAGCCAGTTTTCACCACGCTCATATGACTCACGTTCGGTACTTTGATAGTTTGGTATGTGGATGGACCGGTTCTTGGGTACTGCTCTTACTTGGACAAGCATCCCACTTATGATTAACCTCCATTGCAAGCATCCGCAACTACAACAAAAGTATTAAGGTAAACCTAACCATAGCATGAAACATATGGATCCAAATCAGCCCCTTAAGAAGCAATGCATAAACTAGGGTTTAAGCTTCTCTCACTCTAGCAACCCATCATCTAATTATTACTCCCCAATGCCTTCCTCTAGGCCCAAACAATGGTGAAGTGGCATGTAGTCGACGTTCACATAACACCACTAGAGGAGAGACAACATACATCTCATCAAAATATCGAACGAATACCAAATTCACATGACTACTAATAGCAAGACTTCTCCCATGTCCTCAAGAACAAAAGTAACTACTCACAAAGCATAAACATGTTCATAATCAGAGGGGTATTAATATGAATATAGGATCTGAACATATGATCTTCCACCAATTAAACCAACTAGAATCAACTACAAGGAGTAATTAACACTACTAGCAACCTACTAGCACCAATCCCAGACTTGGAGACAAGAATTGGATACAAGAGATGAACTAGGGTTTTGAGAGGAGATGGTGCTGATGAAGATGTTGATGGAGATTGCCCTCTCCCGATGAGAGGAACATTGGTGATGACGATGGCGATGATTTCCCCCTTCGGGAGGGAAGTTTCCCCGGCAGAACAGCTCCACCAGATCCCTAGATTGGTTCCGCCAAGGTTCCGCCTCGTGGCGGCGGAGTTTCGTCTGAGAAGATGGCTTGCTATTTTTTTCCCATCGAAAAACTTCATATAGCAGAAGATGGCCACCAGAGGGCCACCAGGGGGCCCACGAGGTAGGGGGCGCGCCCAGGGGGGTAGGGCGCGCCCCCACCCTCGTGGGCAGGGTGTGGCCCTGTGGTGAATCTCTTCTGGGCGCGCCCCCACCCTCATGGGCAGGGTGTGGCCCTCTGGTGAATCTCTTCCGCTGAGTATTTTTTATATATTCTAAAAACGTCTTCCGTGAAGTTTCAAGATTTTTGGAGCTGTGTAGAATAGGTCTCTAATATTTGCTCCTTTTCCAGCCCAGAATACCTGCTGTCGGCATTCTCCCTCTTCATGTAAACCTTGTAAAATAAGAGAGGATAGGCATAAGTATTGTGACATAATGTGTAATAACAGCCCAAAATGCAATAAATATTGATATAAAAGCATGATGCAAAATGGACGTATCACTGCCGAGCACTACTTTGAAGAAGTTCTTGAAGGCGCTCGTTCGATAGAGGCTTAGTGCTCGAAGAATATTATGTTCTAGTGACATGTACTCTCATTGTAAAAACAATGTTTTATTGAGTTATCAAGGCTGTGTTTATACTTTTGCCTGAAAGTATTATGATGCCTCGTGTGCAGCCGTTTATGTATATATGTATATAACCTGAAAGTGTGCAGTCGTCGGCTTCCACCCCCACGCATATAATGCGGGGGTGTTTGCAAAAAACGCGTATTCACACTTGATCCAACGTCTTGGTCCATTAAGGAGGTGGTAGCGCAGCGAACGAGGCAATCGGACTATATTGCTTTAACACTTTCACTTAGCCATATGAGTTTGACGGTGGGGCTACTATATAGCCCCTGGTACTTCTACGCTCGTCCAAATACGGGGCGCATACGTACATGACCGGGAAACGACCCTTCGTTAATGCGGAGGAATCCCGAAGATTCCGTTGAGTCATCGAGTGGCTGACCAGTCTCGCGCTTTATCATGACAGTCAGTTTTCAGCTTTCTCTACTGAGGTGCTCATCCGGATGAAACAGGGCACAATCACAGTAGTTCTCCCAGTGCTACCTTAGCCGATATAGCGGAACGTAAGGTACCAAAACGTGGCAGCCGAGCAAACCCAACATTTGACCAAAGACATGATTCGGAGCTAATGCATATAAGCCCAAACTCGCGACGCCGAACACTCCCTAAGGTATTCGGTCTTTATAACATATGCCGGGCTGAACGAGCCCTTAATAATAAACCCCGGATGTCCAGGTATGTGCAATATCCTGACGTGTCCACATGCCAATACGTCAGCATCCTTCTCAGTTGTATTGAGTATCCGGAGGATGTGAATAACAAGAGACAACAAAAAAGGTTTACGCAGTGTCTTAATCTAAAAAGAAACCTTTGAGCAGGTCCCTGCTGCACGCCTGCGCCTGTGTGTCCGTTGTGCCGTGTCCTGGAAAGGTGTAGCACGATTTTTATCTGTAAAAGAGAAGAACTTAGGTGAAAGTTGTCATGCCAGAAAATTGGTTATTATCAATAAACCATTAAAATTCAAGATAAGTCAAGGTGAGTAGGACTAGCCCTGATTACACGCAGGAAGCCCCTGGTACCATCTAGGAGGGCTTGATCATCAAACAAGTCTCATGTATATGTACTGGTGCACCGAACTCGTCTAACTGTGTCCATGGTCTTGACGACCTATCATTTTTTTCTGGTTGGTGAGGCCGTCTAGTGCTCGGCGGCTAAATCCGCCGCACATTCTTCCGCGCGTAGAGCACGCTCAGTATTTCCGTTAACTGTGATGGTGCCACGTGGACCGGGCATCTTAAGCTTGAGAGAAGCGTAATGCGGGATTGCATTAAAACGAGCGAAAGCCGCTCTTCCGAGTAGTGCCTGATAGCCACTTTGGAATAGAGCGATGCAGAAAGTTAACCTTTCGCTTCGGAAGTTGTCGGAAGAACTGAATACAACCTCTAGTAATAGAGAGCCCGTGCAGCGGGCCTCTAGGCCTGGTATTACTCCCTTGAAGGTAGTAGTACGGTGGCTTATTTTTGTCGGGTCTATCCCCATTTTGCAGACTGTGTCCTGATATATCAGATTTAGACCACTGCCGCCGTCCATGAGGACTCGTGTGAGATGGTATCCGTTTATTATTGGGTCTAACACCAAGGCAGTCAATCCTTCGTGCCGGATGTTTGTCGCGTGATCCCCGCGATCAAAACTGATCGGGCAGGTGATACGTCCATTTTGCATCATACTTTTATATCGATATTTATTGCATTATGGGTTGTTATTACACATTATGTCACAATACTTATGCCTATTCTCTCTTATTTTACAAGGTTTACATAAAGAGGGAGAATGCCGGCAGCTAGGATTCTAGGTTGGAAAAGGAGCAAATATTAGAGAGCTATTCTGCACAGCTCCAAAAGTCCAGAAACTCCACGGAAGATGTTTTCCAAATATATAAAAAATACTGAGAGCAAGAACTTCACCAGGGGGCCACACCCTGCCCACGAGGGTGGGGGCGCGCCCCCCTACCTCGTGGGCCCCCTGGTGGCCCTTCGGTGTCCATCTTCTGCTATATGAAGTCTTTCGATGGGAAAAAATAAGAAGCCATCTTCTTGGACGAAACTCCGCTGCCACGAGGCGGAACCTTGGCGGAACCAATCTAGGGCTCTGGCGGAGCTGTTCTGTCGGGGAAACTTCCCTCCCGGAGAGGGAAATCATTGCCATCGTCATCACCAACGCTCCTCTCATCGGGAGAGGGCAATCTCCATCAACATCTTCATCAGCACCATCTCCTCTCAAAACCCTAGTTCATCTCTTGTATCCAATTCTTGTCTCCAAGTCCGGGATTGGTGCTAGTAGGTTGCTAGTAGTGTTAATTACTCCTTGTAGTTGATGCTAGTTGGTTTAATTGGTGGAAGATCATATGTTCAGATCCTATATGCATATTAATACCCCTCTGATTATGAACATGTTTATGCTTTGTCAGTAGTTACTTTTGTTCCTGAGGACATGGGAGAAGTCTTGCTATTAGTAGTCATGTGAATTTGGTATTCGTTCAATATGTTGATGAGATGTATGTTGTCTCTCCTCTAGTGGTGTTATGTGAACGTCGACTACATGACACTTCACCATTGTTTGGGCCTAGAGGAAGGCACTGGGGAGTAATAAGTAGATGATGGGTTGCTAGAGTGACAGAAGCTTAAACCCTAGTTTATGCATTGCTTTGTAAGGGGCTGATTTGGATCCATATGTTTCATGTTATGGTTAGGTTTACCTTAATACTTTTGTTGTAGTTGCGGATGCTTGCAACAGAGGTTAATTATAAGTGGGATGCTTGTCCAAGTAAGGGCAGTACCCAAGCACCGGTCCACCCACATACCAAATTATCAAAGTACCGAACGCGAACCATATGAGCGTGATGAAAACTAGCTTGGCGATATTCCCATGTGTCCTCGGGAGCGCTTTTCTCTATATAAGAGTTTGTCCAGGCTTGTTCTTTGCTACAAAAAGGATTGGGCCACCTTGCTGCAGTTTATTTACTTTTGTTACTTGTTGCTCGTTACAAATTATCCTATCACAAAACTATCTGTTACCACTTGTTTCAGTACTTGTAGAGAATACCTTGCTGGAAACCGCTTATCATTTCCTTCTGCTCCTCGTTGGGTTCGACACTCTTACTTATCGAAAGGACTATGATAGATCCCCTATACTTGTGGGTCATCAAGACTCTTTTCTGGCGTCGTTGCCGGGGAGTGAAGCGCCTTCGGTAGGTGGAATTTGGTAAGGAATAATTTATATAGTGTGCTGAAATTTACTGTCACTTGTTACTATGGGAAGTAATCCTCTGAGGGGCTTGTTCGGGGTATCTTCACCCCGACCAGTAGAGCAAAGAGTTGCTCCTCAACCTACTCAACCTACTGAAAATGAAAATGAAAATGTCTGCTTTGAAATTCCTTCGGGTATGATAGAAAAACTGCTAGCTAATCCCTTTTTAGGAGATGGAACAAAACATCCTGATGAGCATCTAATATATGTGGATGAAGTTTGTGGATTATTTAAGCTTGTAGGTGTACCCGGAGATGTTGTTAAGAAGAAGTTCTTCCCTTTATCTTTGAAGGGAGACACATCGACATGGTATAGGCTATGTGATGATATGGGGTCTTGGAATTACAAACGATTGAAATTGGAATTTCGTCAGAAGTTTTATCCAATGCATCTTGTTCATCGTGATCGCAATTACATATATAATTTTTGGCCTCGTGAAGGAGAAAGCATAGCTCAAGCTTGGGGGAGGCTTAAATCAATGTTATATTCATGCCCCAATCATGAGCTCTCGAGTAAAATGATTATTCAAAATTTCTATGCTCGGCTTTTTGATAACAATCGCACCATGCTTGATACTTCTTGTGCTGGCTCTTTTATGATGAAGACTATTGAATTCAAATGGAATTTATTGGAAAGAATTAAACGCAACTCTGAAGATTGGGACCTCGACAAAGGTAAGGAGTCAGGTATAACACCTAGTTTTGATCGTGTTAAATCTTTTATGGATACCGATATTTTTCGTAAATTTAGCACTAAATATGGACTTGACTCTGAGATAGTAGCTTCTTTCTGTGAATCTTTTGCTACTTATGTTGATCTCCCCAAGGCGAAGTGGTTTAAATATCATCCTCCCATACAAGTAAAAGTAGCTGCACCTATTAAAGTTGAAGAAAAGATTGTCACTTATAATGATCCTATTGTTCCTACTTCTTATGTTGAGAAACCACCTTTCCCTGTTAGGATAAAGGATCATGCTAAAGCTTCAACTGTAGTTCGTAAAAGCAATATTAAAACATATACACCTCCTGAGCAAGTTAAAGTTGAACCTAATATTGCTATTGTTAAAGATCTCTTGTCTGATAATATTGATGGGCATGTTATTTATTTCTGTGATGAAACTGCTAGAACTGCTAAACCCTGTGCTAAAGATAAACCTAGACCTGTGGTAGGCATGCCTGTTATTTCTGTTAAAATAGGAGATCATTGTTATCATGGTTTATGTGATATGGGTGCTAGTGCTAGTGAAATACCTTATTCCTTATACAAAGAAGTTATGCATGATATTGCACCTGCTGAGATGGAAGATATTGATGTCACAATTAAACTTGCCAATAGAGATACTATTTCACCAATGGGAATTGTTAGAGATGTTGAAGTCTTGTGTGGGAAAACTAAATATTCTGCTGATTTTCTTGTTCTTGGTTCCCCACAAAATAGCTTTTTTCCCATTATATTTGGTAGACCCTTCTTGAACACTGTTAATGCTACCATAGATTGCAAAAGAGATGTTGTTACTATCGGTTTAGATGATATGACTCATGAATTTAATTTCTCTAAATTTAGTAGACAACACCGTGAAGAAGAATTACCTAGTAAGGATGAAATTATTGGTCTTTCTTCTATTGCCGTGCCTCCTAGTGATCCTTTAGAACAATATTTGCTAGACCATGAAAATGACATGTTTATGAATGAAAGAAGGGAAATAGATGAAGTATTCTTTAAACAGGAACCTATTCTGGAAAACAATTTACATGTCGAAATCTTAGGGGATCCTCCTCCACCCAAGGGTGATCCCGTGTTTGAGCTTAAACTGTTACCCGATACTCTTAAATATGCTTATCTTGATGAGAAAAAGATATATCCTGTTATTATTAGTGCTAACCTTTCACAGCATGAGGAAGAGAGATTATTGAAAACTCTGAAGAAGCACCATGCTGCAATTGGGTATACTCTTGATGATCTTAAGGGCATTAGTCCCACTCTATGTCAACATAAAATAAATTTGGAAGAAGATGCTAAACCAGTTCGTGATCATCAATGCCGGCTGAATCCTAAAATGAAAGAAGTGGTAAGAAAGGAAATACTAAAGCTCCTTGAGGCAGGTATAATCTATCCCGTTGCTGATAGTCAGTGGGTAAGTCTTGTCCATTGTGTCCCTAAGAAGGGAGGTATTACTGTTGTTCCTAATGGTAAAGATGAATTGATCCCTCAAAGAATTATTACAGGTTATAGGATGGTAATCGATTTTCGCAAATTAAATAAGGCTACTAAAAAGGATCATTACCCCTTACCTTTTATCGATCAAATGCTAGAAAGATTATCCAAACATACACATTTTTGCTTTCTAGATGGTTATTCTGGTTTATCTCAAATACCTGTGTCAGCCAAAGATCAATCAAAGACTACTTTCACATGCCCTTTTGGTACTTTTGCTTATAGATGTATGCCTTTTGGTTTATGTAATGCACCTGCTACCTTTCAAAGATGCATGATGGCTATATTCTCTGACTTTTGTGAAAAGATTTGTAAGGTCTTCATGGACGACTTTTCCATCTATGGATCTTCTTTTTGATGATTGCTTAAGCAACCTTGATCGAGTTTTGCAGAGATGTGAAGAAACTAATCTTGTCTTGAATTGGGAAAAGTGCCACTTTATGGTCAATGAAGGTATTGTCTTGGGGCACAAAGTTTCTGAAAGAGGTATTGAAGTTGATAAAGCCAAGGTTGATGCTATGGAAAAGATGCCATGTCCCAAGGACATCAAAGGTATAAGAAGTTTCCTTGGTCATGCCGGATTTTATAGGAGGTTCGTTAAGGACTCGCAAAAATTTCTCGGCCTCTGACTAATTTATTACAAAAATATATACCATTTGTTTTTTATGATGATTGCGTAGAAGCATTTGAAATACTAAAGAAAGCATTAATCTCTGCACCTATTGTTCAGCCACCTAATTGGAATTTACCCTTTGAAATTATGTGTGATGCTATTGATTATGCTGTAAGTGTTGTTCTAGGACAAAGAGTTGATAAGAAATTAAATGTTATTCAACATGCTACTAAAACCCTAGACAATGCTCAAAGAAATTATGCTACTACTGAAAAGGAATTCTTAGCGGTTGTATTTGCTTGTGATAAGTTAAGACCTTATATTGTTGATTCTAAAGTAACTATTCACACTGATCATGCCGCTATTAAGTATCTTATGGAAAAGAAAGGTGCTAAACCTAGACTTATTAGATGGGTTCTCTTGCTACAAGAATTTGACTTAGATATTGTTGCTAGAAAGGGAGCTGAGAACCCCGTTGCAGACAACTTGTCTAGGTTAGAAAATGTGCTTGATGACCCACTTCCTATTGATGATAGCTTTCCTGATGAGCAATTAAATGTCATAAATGCTCTCATACTGTTCCATGGTATGCTGATTATGCTAATTACATTGTTGCTAAGTTTATACCACCTAGTTTCACATACCAGCAAAAGAAAAAGTTCTTCTATGATTTGAGCCATTACTTTTGGGATGACCCACATCTTTATAAAGAAGGAGTAGATGGTGTTATTAGACGTTGTGTACCTGAGCATGAACAGGAACAGATCCTACGGAAGTGTCACTCCGAAGCTTATGGAGGACACCATGCTGGATATAGAACTGCACATAAGGTATTTCAATCTTGTTTTTATTGGCCTACTCTCTTCAAGGATGCCCGTAAGTTTGTCTTATCTTGTGATGAATGCCAAAGAATTGGTAATATTAGTAGACGTCAAGAAATGCCTATGAAGTATTCACTCGTTATTGAACCATTTGATGTTTGGGGCTTTGACTATATGGGACACTTTCCTTCCTCCAATGGATACACACATATTTTAGTTGTTGTTGATTACGTTACTAAGTGGGTAGAAGCTATTCCAACTGGTAGTGCTGATCATAACACCTCTATTAAAATACTTAAAGAAGTTATTTTCCAAGATTTGGAGTCCCTAGATAATTAACGACTATTGGTGGTTCACATTTTATTCATGGTGCTTTCCGTAAAATGCTTGCTAAATATGATGTTAACCATAGAATTGCATCTCCTTATCACCCACAGTCTAGTGGTCAGGTAGAATTGAGTAATAGAGAGCTCAAATTAATTTTGCAAAAGACTGTTAATAGATCTAGAAAGAATTGGTCCAAGAAACTTGATGATGCATTATGGGCCTATAGAACTGCATATAAAAATCCTATGGGTACGTCTCCGTATAAAATGGTTTATGGAAAAGCATGTCACTTACCTCTTGAACTAGAACACAAGGCATATTGGGCTATTAAAGAACTCAATTATGATTTCAAACTTGCCGGTGAGAAGAGGCTATTTGATATTAGCTCACTTGATGAATGGAGAACCCAAGCCTATGAAAATGCCAAGTTGTTTAAAGAAAAAGTTAAAAGATGGCATGACAAAAGAATACAAAAGCGTGAGTTTAAAGCAGGTGATTATGTATTGCTATACAACTCTCGTTTAAGATTTTTTGCAGGAAAACTTCTCTCTAAATGGGAAGGCCCTTATGTTATCGAGGAGGTCTATCGTTCCGGTGCCATAAAAATTAACAACTTCGAAGGCACAAATCCGAAGGTGGTGAACGGTCAAAGAATCAAACATTATATCTCAAGTAATCCCATAAATGTTGAAACCAATGTTATTGAAACCGTAACCCCGAAGGAATACATAAGGGACACTTTCCGGAACGTTTCAGACTCCAAAAAGGAATAGGTATGCGGTACGGTAAGTAAACCGACTCCAAAACAGTTTTTAAGGCAATATTTCTCCGTTTTGCAATATTTAGAAAAATAGAAAAATAAGAAGCAGTCCGGGAAGGATACGAGGGCTCCACGAGGGTGGAGGGCGCGCCCCCCTACCTCGTGGGCACTTCGTGCGCTTTCCGGACTCCGTTTTCATACACGACACGCATTTTGGTCGGTAAAAATTCATTATATAATCTCCCGGAGGTTTTGACTCCCGTATCACGCAAAAATCTCCTGTCTTTGTTTCGAGCTGTTTTCTGTCAGGGTTGTCAAGGCCAGGCACTATGTCGTCTCCCTCCTCCTCCAACCATGAGGGCAACGATGCTTGGCTAATGAAGATAGAGCTAAAGAGAGAAGAACCCATGGAGATCTGCAAGGATGAGGGGATCAAGAAGGCAATGGAGGACCAAGTTCCGGCAATAGCAGACATCCTTCAACTTGATCACAATCTTCTTACCCCAACTGATATTGAAGCTTTCAAGATGATTGAGTTAGCTCGTATACAAAATAAGTATCTCACACATGAAAATATTTTGTTGAAGGAGCATATCATTGCACTCAAAGGCATTATCCGCAAGTTAGAAGACCTCCTACGCTCTATGTGTGACTATCCATCATCAACAACTCCACCTTCTTCACCAACAAAGAAGAACTGAGCATCAGGTATGGGCACTCCACTTGGCAACTGCCAAGCTTGGGGGAGTGCCCCGGTATCGTATCACCATCACTTTATCTTTACCGTTTTTCATAGTTCGATCCCTTTGGTAACATCTTCATCTAGTAGAATAAAAGTTCTTAGTTTGATCTAGTCGAGAGTTTTCCTTTATAATCCTTCTACATAATCGAGTCCGTGAGCTATATATAATAAATATTAGTGTTGAGTCAAGGGCTTGATTATTTTGCCATGATCTTAAGTGAATAAAAGAAAAGAGAAAGAAATAAAAAGAAACAAAGAGATCATATGGATCTTATGGAGAGTAATGAGCTCAAATAGAAAAAGTATGATGAATAAAAGTTGTTGAGAGTTTACAAACATAGTTTTGGTCATCGTTGCAATTAATAGGAAGTAATAAAGAAATAGAGGTCTTCACATATAAATATACTATCTTGGACATCTTTTATGATTGTGAGCACTCATTAAAATATGACATGCTAAAAAGTTGGCGTTGGACAAGGAAGACAACGTAATAGGTTATGTTTTGTTACATCTGAGATCAATTATATTGTCATAGATCATCCAACATGGTTGAGCTTGCCTTTCCCCCTCATGCTAGCCAAATTCATCGCACCAAGTAGAGATACTACTTGTGCTTCCAAATACCCTTAAACCAGTTTTACCATGAGAGTCCACCATACCTACCTATGGATTGAGTAAGATCCTCCAAGTAAGTTGTCATCGGTGCAAAGCAATAAAAATTGCTCTCTAAATATGTATGACTTATTAGTGTGGGAGAAAATAATCTTTATACGATCGTGTGATATGGAAGAAATAAAAGCGACGGACTGCATAATAAAGGTCCATATTACAAGTGGCAATATAAAGTGACGTTCTTTCGCATTAAGATTTTGTGCATCCAACCATAAAAGCGCATGACAACCTCTGCTTCCCTCTGTGAAGGGCCTATCTTTTACTTTTATCTCCTACCTTGCATAAGAGTCCTGGTGATCTTCACCCTGCCTTTTTACATTTTATCCTTTGGCAAGCACAGTATGTTGGAAAGATCCTGGTATATATGGCTAATTGGATGTGAGTTTTCATGAACTATTATTGTTGACATTACCCTTGAGGTAAAACGTTGGGAGGCAAAACTATAAGCCCCTATTGTCGTGGTTCTAAGTCTGACAGTAATGTAGGGGGTAGGTATGGAGAGGCAAGATCTTAGCTATGGAGTAGTTGTAAGCACACGAGGTTTACGAGTTCAGGCCCTTCTCGGAGGAAGTAATAGCCCTACGTCTCGGAGCCCGGAGGCGGTCGACTGGATTATGTGTGTATGAATTACAGGGGTGCGAACCCTTTACACTGAGGAGGGGGGTGGCTTATATAGAGTTCGCCGGACCCCCCCCCCCCCGGGCCCTCAGTTGTGCAGGGTTTTAAATACATTAAGGTCGGGCGTTACTGGTAACGCCCCTAATAAAGTGCTATGATGACCATAAAAGCTACTTAATAACTGGCCATTAGCGTGCGCAGTGCCTTTAGGTCTCCTGGCCATCGAGTGGGTCTTGGTCGAGTGATTGCTTCTTGGTCGAGTGTCTTCGAGTCTGTCGAGTGGAACACCTCCAAGTCGATTGAAAGGTGATTTCTTCTAGAGATGTCCTTGGGTAGGGCAGTTAGGACAGGTCCATGACCCTACCCTAGGTACATAGCTTCATCATTAGCCCCCGAATGGATCGAGGTTTGAGTGGGGAAGGGGTTGAGAACTTCTCCAACTCATTTTTCATGCCATGAGCATATCTTATTTCAGATCAATGAACCTGAGTGATGACAGCAACTTCCTTTTCAGTCGCCTTGATCCATTCTTAGTTTTTGTCGAGTGAGTTTCTTTACTTGAAAGGCTCCGAGTGACGGCGTGGAGGAGATCTTCCGTCTAACAAGTTGTTCTACTGCCCGCAGATTTCGCGGGCTTCGAATTTTGGGAAGCGCGCGGGACGGGGGAGGCCACAGTAATCGGATGGGATAGGGCGGAGCCGCCTCGATCCCCGCGCCACCTTTTTCGCCATGTATCGCGCGTGCGATTGTTACGGGATTTGACAGGACCACCCGGGCCTACCAGTCAGCCACTCGAAAGCGACCTCATATAAGGCGTCGGACCGGGGTTTCTTGAACAGTACGTTCCCATTCCCTCTTCTCCTCTTCAGGCTTCTTCGTCGCGCTCGCTCTCATCCCAGCGCCGCCGCTCCGTACGCGTCTCGCCGGCGGCGATGGGGAAGGAAAAGACGGCGGCTCTGGAGCGGGCGAAGAAGGCGACGGCAAAGGCGAAGGGGAAGGCGACCAGTCGGGGTGGATCTTCCTCGCGAGCCGGCCTGCCGAAGGGCTGGATCCAGGGCGACTGGATCCGCTCGGCGATCCGCCAAGAAGACCTCGATGACCTAGCCGAAGGAGGCTGATCCCCCATGGATCGGCGCGGCTTCCGGGGAAGGAATCCGAGCCGCAACCTCGGGAGGGTGAGCGCGTTCTCCTTGCCACCCACGTCGACCGTGGATTTTCCTTGCCTCCTCACCCTTTCTTTCGGGGATTTCTGAATTTCTTTGGGGCACAACTCCACCACTTCACTCCCAACACAATCGTGTATCTCGCTGCTTTCGTGTCTTTGTGCGAGAATTTCTTGGGTTGTCGGCCTCACTGGGGTCTTTTCAAGCACATTTTCACCTGTCGTTCTCAGACGGTGAAAAAGGCCAATCCGAGTGAGAGAACACAAGTGATTCAGATGTGTGGGGGTCTTGGTGTTCAGATGAGAGGGAAAAGTTCCTTTCCGGCCATGATTCTTCCCGACTCGGTCCGCGGATGGCAGTCGACCTGGTTTTACTGCAAAGATCAGCCGACGCCAGGGCAGTCGACTGGCCTCCCTCCTTTTACCATGGACCGAGTGAGGAAGCCTTCCTCTTTGAAGGTGCTCCCGGAGGAGAAGGCACAGGTTAGGGTGCTGGTCGAACGAGTGGTCCAGCTTATCCGTGACGGGGTCATCGGTATGGATCTCTTGGAGGTTTTCCTTCAGCGGTGCATCCAGCCTCTTCAAGCCCGAGACCATCCGATGTGGATGTATTCGGGTCTTGAAGACTCCACTCAGATTCACCCGGAGGAGGTCGATGACGACACACTGGAGAAGTGGTTGTCGGGCATGACCGGAAACAAGGACAACCCCAGGGGAGCCAGGAGAGTTCCTCCATTCGACCAGACCCATGTACCAGAGAAGGTCCGATTCTAAGCTTTTGATTGTAATCTGAATTCACTCGCGCAGCTGTCTATACTGCGTCAATTGACTTTATTCTTCCTGCTTTCTTTCAGGCCCTTATCGAAATGTATTCAATGCCCAACGGAGAGCAAGAGCAAGACCTGGAAGGAGAGGCGAGCGGCGGCGACAGTGGCGAATGGTGTTCTGACGGTGAAGGGGACGAAGAAAGCGACGACTCAAGCGACGAAGAAGAAGTCGAGTCACCTCCTCGCAGGGAGAGGCGATCCAAGCTTGACCAAGAGCGACTGAGCGCCCGTGCAAAGGCGACTGCTCAGGCTGGTCAGTCTTCAAAGCGTCCTCGGACCTCTTCACCGACCCCCACTGAAAAAGCGTCAAAGCATCCCAAAGTTGCAGAGCCGAAGCTTCGGAAGGCGTTGCCGAAGATTAAGATTGACATCCCCATCGCTTCTGCGTGAGTGTCTCCCTTTGTATTCACTCGACGCACCGTGCTGTTTGTTTTTCTTGATTTAACCAGACGAACTTTGGAACTGGCAGCGTGCTACTTCCGGGACCTCAGCTTACAGGGACGAGGATGAGGTAATGGAGGATGCGGTCACTTCCAATCTGGGTATGATTTCTGCCATTCTGTCTTTATTTGGTCGACTCAACTCCAATGTGTACCATTGGGTGATGTGATTTTGGCGATTGAACTTTGAATAGCTCCTAACATTATTGACCTCCCCGATGATGATGATGAAGAGCCCGAGAGGCCTTTGACGAGGAAAAATAGGCAAGCTCCTGCAAGCAAGGTGCCACAGTCGATGCCGAGGGCGGAACCAGTCGTTCAGGACGCTGGTGATGCCAATCGGGGCTCTGTTACCTTCGCCGGTCCCTTTCGCCGTGCCATTGTCGAGTGCCTTGCCTTCTTCGTCGACTGCTCAGGCCTCCTGTCGACCCACCTTCAGTTTTTTGCGACCCATCATGCCCAGAGGACGAAGTGAAAATGCTGCCAAGGAAGACCATACGCCAGGCGGGCATTATGATGGAGAAGATGAAGATGGTGCGGGACGCCAGTCAGGCCACCTATGAACGCCAGACTCGGTCTCTTCAAAGCAACGTTCAGGTTAAGTTGTCACGCGCTTGTTCTGGTAGGATATGCTATCTGAAGACTCTCTTTCCGAAAATCTTTGCAATCTGTACACCGCACTAGGTGCGTCGATTGAATTTTGAACTAGTGGGGGCATGCTGAGTGCACCACTGGGTGTAGTCCCCGAGACTTACGGTGACTTGCTGGCGTAGTCGAACTGTAGTCTTGGTATTTTGATCTTTTCGCTTCGATGTGGTCTGGCCGCGTTGAGTGTAAACCGAACTGGTAGTTTTTTCTCTTCTACTCGGTCTGGGCGAAGTGGGATCAGAACCGTGGGGGCACGCCAAGGCACCCACTGGTGTAGTCCCAGACGACCGCGGTCGAGCCTGGCAAGTCGACTGTGGTCTGAGTTCTAGTCTAGTTCTCTTCTCTCTCCTTTTTTTTACTCCCTGCACTCGGACTCGGCGGGCCAGTCGAGTGGGATAAACCGGTGGGGCACGCAAGTGCACCCACTGGGTGTTAGTCCCTGAGACTATGTGGACCTTGCGGCAAGTCGCCAGAGTCTAGTATTTATTGTCTTTGCCTTTTTTCGCTGTAAAATAACTTTCTCCTCCTGATTGGCAGAAATCTTGTGATCTTGGAGCTTCACTTTGCTGACTGGAGAAACAGCAGATCCAGACTGAACCTTGACTTGGAATTTGGCCAAGACAGAGCTGCAAAAGGACAAGGCGCGCCACCAATGGTAAGACGAGCCTTGTCACTGGTTTGTCTTAGGCTTGAGTACCCTTCGCTTCTTTCTAATCAGCACCATTTCTGCAGAAAAACTGAGAGAAGCCTCTGGGAAGAAGGATTCAGGATTTGGGCCTTGCTGGCTCAAAGGAAGCTGACGACAGAACCGCTCTGGCTGAACAGAACTTGGCTTCGGTCGGCAGTTGGAAGAAGAGAACACCAAGATGAAATCTGCTCTGAACGAAGCCAACAAGGAGTGCACGCGCTTGAAGAAGGACAATCTCAACTGTACGAGAAGATGGAAGGCATCGCTCGCAGGAGGGACGATCTGGAGAGCTATCTGAGGAGCCTTGCCAAGAAGTTGTTCATCAAGCTTGAAGGTACACATTTTGTTGACTGATGTTTTTTGTCGACTCAGGCGTATGAAAAATTGACTTATCCTTGGATCGTGAATGCAGAGTTTTGCCAGAACTTCAAGGAGGAGACTGGGCGGATTGAGCCAGGTTTGGACCCAATCAATTCTCCCGTGAAAGATGAAACTGCCATGAATCTGCTCCGACTGGAATCCCGCATCGACGGTGTTGTGGACTACTTGGCTCGACTGAAGGTCTCCACATCACGGATGGACACGGCACTTTGGCCAGAGGCCACGCTCCAGAGTGATCTTGAGTCCCTGATGACTCGACTTAACGAGATCCCTGATCGAGTGCAGGAGTGGAAGAAATCTTCTGCCTGGTGTGGTGCTGATGTGGCTCTGTCTTTGGTTCGTGTCCACTACAAGGAGGTGCAACAAGATAAGTTGGTAGCAATCAAGGTCGCCAACACCCAGAAGCATGACTTCCGATCTTTTATGGAGACTTTCATCGCTGCAGCCACTCGGATCGCCGACGGCGTCGACCTGGACGAGTTCGTCGAGCCTGCCAGTCCTCCTCCTACGGAGTGAACAAACTTTTATGCCCCACCTTAAATTTGCCTCGGAATGCTGAGTGGTTTTTGTAACCGTTAAACTCTTTCGGGCTGAATGCCCGAGCACTTCGATCTATGGTCCGGAACCTTTAGGATTTATCCGAACTTGGTTTATCATTGAATATCTTCATGAATCCTCCGTCGAGTGGAACTCGTTCTTCACTCAAGACAACTTTTGTATTTGTGGCGCAGCTCCGAAGGAGAAGGTAGCAGTCAACCTGCACCTCGTCGTCCTTGCGGGTCGGTGATGGAGCGCACATTATATTTGTGGCGAAGCTCCCAAGGAGAAGGTGGCAGTAGACCTGCACCTTGTCGTCCTTGCAGAGTGGTATGGAGCGCACGTTGTATTTGTGGCAAAGCTCCCAAGGAGAAGGTGGCAATCGACCTGCACCTCAACGTCCTTGCGGAGTGGGATGGAGCGCACGTTGTATTTGTGGCGAAGCTCCCAAGGAGAAGGTGGCAGTCGATCTGCACCTCGTCGTCCTTACGGATTGAGATGGAGCGCACGTTGTATTTGTGGCGAAGCTCCTAAGGAGAAGGTGGTAGTCGACCTGCACCTCCTCGTCCTTGTGGATTGAGATGGAGCGCACGTTGTGTTTGTGGCAAAGCTCCCAAGGAGAAGGTGGTAGTCGACCTGCACCTCGTCGTCCTTGTGGATTGAGATGTGTTTCGTACTTAGGCGAGTCCTGGACTGCCGCTAAGCCCCCGAGTGGGAGGTTGGCTCCCCACTCGGTAGGATTTTCAAATACTTAGGTGAGTACTGGACTGCAGCTAAGCCCCCGAGTGGGAGGGTCGCCCACCACTCGGTAGGATTTTCAAATACTTAGGCGAGTACTGGACTGCTGCTAAGCCCCTGAGTGGGAGGGTCGCTCTCCACTCGGTAGGATTTTTCAAATTTAGGCGAGTACCGGACTGCAGCTAAGCCTCTGAGTGGGAGGGTCGCTCACCACTCGGTAGGATTTTTCAAACTTAGGCGAGTAACGGACTGCAGCTAAGCCCCCGAGTGGGAGGGTCGCTCACCACTCGGTAGGATTTTCAAATACTTAGGCGAGTACTGGACTACAGCTAAGCCCCCGAGTGGGAGGGGCGCTCACCACTCGGTAGGATTTTCAAATACTTAGGCGAGTACTGGACTACAGCTAAGCCCCCGAGTGGGAGGGGCGCTCACCACTCGGTAGGATTTTCAAATACTTAGGCGAGTACCTGGACTGCAGCTAAGCCCCGAGTGGGAGGGTCGCTCTCCACTCGGTAGGATTTTTCAAACATTAGGCGAGTACTGGTGGAGCTAAAGCCTCCGAGTGGGAGGGTCGCTCACCTCGGGATTTTCAAACTTAGGCGAGTACGGACTACAGTAAGCCCCCGAGTGGGAGGGGCGCTCACCACTGTAGGATTTTCAAATACTTAGGCGAGTACTGGACTGCAGCTAAGCCCCCGAGTGGGAGGGTCGCTCTCCACTCGGTAGGATTTTAAACCTGGCGAACCGGACTGGAGCTAACTCGAGTGGGGGTCGCTCACCACTCAATAGGATTTTTAACTTAGCGAGTACCGGACTGCAGCTAAGCCCCGAGTGGAGGGTCGCTCTCCACTTCGGTAGGATTTCAAATACTTAGGCGAGTACTGGACTGCAGCTAAGCCCCCGAGTGGGAGGGTCGCTCACCACTCGGTAGGATTTTCAAATACTTAGGCGAGTATTGGACTGCAGCTAAGCCCCCGAGTGGGAGGGTCGCTCTCCACTCGGTAGGATTTTTCAAATACTTAGGCGAGTACTGGACTGCAGCTAAGCCCCCGAGTGGGAGGGTCGCTCACCACTTGGTAGGATTTTCAAATACTTAGGCGAGTACTGGACTGCAGCTAAGCTCCCGAGTGGAAGGCTGGTTCACCACTCGGTAGGATTTTTCAAATACTTAGGCGAGTACTGGACTGTAGCTAAGCCCCCGAGTGGGAGGTTGGTTCACCACTCGGTAGGATTTTTCAAATACTTAGGCGAGTACTGGACTGCAGCTAAGCCCCCGAGTGGGAGGCTGGCTCACCACTCGGTAGGAAATTATTTTTACAAACTTTGGCGAAACGGATTCGCAGCTAAGCCACCCGCTGGGGGATTTCTCCCACAAACAGAAACAATAACAATCACTGGGAAAATTATAACGCTCTTGTCTTTGATAAATAAACTACAGGAGTTTTTCTTATTACATCTCATCCGAGTGAGAATTCAAGTATAAAAGGGGCGGAGCAGCTCCGCATTCCAGGCTCGTGGCTCATCAATCTGGCGATCGACATTATAAAGGTGGTACGCTCCATTGTGGAGGACTCTGGTGACTATGAAGGGGCCTTCCCAAGTAGGAGCGAGTTTGTGTGGTTTCTGTTGATCCACTCGGAGGACCAAGTCTCCTTCTTGGAAGGCTCGACTCTTCACATTTCTGGCATGGAATCGACGCAAGCCTTGCTGATAGATGGTCGATCGGATCATGGCCATTTCTCTTTCTTCTTCCAGGAGGTCGACTGCGTCCTGCCGGGCTTGTTCCGCTTCATCTTCAGAGCTCGACTCGGGGTGCGTTGTGAAGCAAGTCACTCGGCAAAACTGCTTTGGCTCCGTACACCAGAAAGAATGGGGTTCTCCCAGTCGATCGGTTCGGGGTTGTCCTCAATCCCCAAAGAACTGATGGAAGCTCGTTGACCCATGCGCCTGCTGCGTGCTTGAGATCGTGCATCAATCGAGGTTTGAGTCCTTTGAGAATTAAGTCGTTTGCTCTTTCTGCCTGTCCATTCGACTGGGGGTGAGCGACCGAAGCGTAGTCGACTCGTGTGCCCTGAGAGGCGCAAAAGGCTTTGAATTTGTCGGAATCGAAGTTTGACCCATTGTCAGTGATGATGCTGTGCGGAACTCCATATCTGAATATCAACTCTCTGATGAAACTGATAGCAGTGCAAGCATCAAGATTCTTGATAGGCTTAGCTTCAATCCATTTGGTGAACTTGTCGACTGCTACTAGCACATGAGTGAAGCCGCTCCTGCCCGTTCTCAGTGGTCCAACCATGTCCAGTCCCCAAGCGGCGAAGGGCCAGACGAGTGGAATGGTTTTCAGGGCTGACGCGGGCTTGTGCGACATATTGGAGTAAAACTGACATCCTTCGCACTTGTCGACTATCTCTTTCGCCATTTCATTCTCTCTTGGCCAGTAGAATCCCGCTCGGTATGCTTTAGCCACAATGGTCCGAGAGGACGCATGATGACCACAGGTCCCCGAGTGGATATCATTAAGGATCATCTGACCTTCTTCTGGTGTTATACTCTTCTGACTGACTCCAGTCGCGCTTTCTCTATACGACTGTCCCTTTATGACTGTAAAGGCCTTGGATCGACGGACGATCTGTCGAGCCTCTTCTTCGTCCTCTGGGAGTTCTTTCCTTAGGATGTATGCAATGTACGGTATTGTCCAGTCGGGAGTGATGACCAAGACTTCCATGATCAGGTTGACCACAGCTGGAACTTCAACTTCAGTCAGATCCGCGGCACTTTTTGGCTGCGGGGCTTCTTCAGTGAAGGGATCCTCCTGAACTGATGGTGTGTGGATGTGTTCCAAAAACACATTGCTGGGAATGGCTTCTCTTTTGGAACCTATTTTTGCCAAATCATCAGCTGCTTGATTTTTCAGTCGGGGTATGTGATGAAGTTCTAACCCCTCGAATTTCTTCTCCAGCTTTCTCACTGCATTGCAATAACCAGTCATGGCTGGACTTCTGACGTCCCACTCCTTCATCACCTGATTAACCACCAAATCTGAGTCACCATAGACCATGAGGCAACGGATGCCGAGTGAAATGGCCATGCGCAGCCCATATAAAAGTGCTTCATATTCTGCCTCGTTATTGGAGGAATCAAAGTGGATTTGAAGAACATATATGAGCTTATCTCCTCGGGGGGAGACCAATACCACCCCGGCACCGGAACCATTCAGCATTTTGGAACCGTCGAAGAACATAGTCCAATGCTCTGAGTGAACCTGAGTCGGCAGTTGCTGTTCAATCCACTCGGCGACGAAATCTGCTATTGCCTGGGACTTGATAGCTTTCTTTGCCTCAAACTTGATATCTAGAGGAAGGAGTTCAATCGCCCATTTTGCCACTCGACCAGTTGCATCTCTGTTATGCAGGATCTCTGACAATGGAGCGTCGCTGACGACTGTAATGGAATGATCAGAGAAGTAGTGAGCAACCTTCTTTGTGGTCATATAAATCCCATATACAAGCTTCTGATAATGAGGATATCTTTGCTTCGACGGGGTCAAAACTTCAGAAATATAATACATTGGGCGCTAAACTTTGAAGGCTTTTCCTTCTTCTTCCCGCTCGACCATAAGTACCGTACTAACGACTTGTCCCGTGGCTGTGATGTAAAGCAGCAAAGGCTCTTTGTTGATTGGGGCAGCAAGCACCGGCTGGGTGGAGAGCAGAGCTTTGAGCTCTGCGAATGCTGCATCAGCTTCAGGAGACCACTCGAACTTGTTGGACTTCTTCATCAATCGGTAAAGAGGCAATGCCTTTTCACCGAGACGAGAGATGAATCGACTTAAAGCGGCCAAGCAACCAGTAAGCTTCTGGACTTCGTGCACTTGCACAGGACTTTTCATTCGGAGTATAGTACCGACTTTTTCTGGATTGGCGTCGATTCCCCGTTCGGAAACAAGAAAACCGAGTAGCTTTCCGCCAGGAACTACGAATGTGCACTTTGATGGATTAAGCTTGATATCATACCTCCTGAGGTTGGCAAAGGTTTCAGCAAGGTCAGTCAGCAGGTCGGAACCCTTCCGTGACTTGACCACAATATCATCCATGTATGCTTCCACATTCCGACTGATTTGAGTGAGCAAACACTTCCGAATCATCCTCATGAATGTGGCTCCGGCATTCTTGAGGCCGAACGGCATGGTAACATAACAGAAGCACCCGAATGGAGTGATGAAAGCTGTTTTGATCTCGTCAGGTCCATACAGACGGATCTGATGGTACCCGGAATAGGCGTCTAAAAAAGACAGTCGCTCACATCCCGCAGTCGAGTTGACTATCTGGTCAATGCGGGGGAGAGGAAAATGATCTTTCGGGCAGGCCCGGTTGATATGTTTAAAGTCGATGCACATGCGAAGTGACTTGTCCTTCTTTGGGACCATGACAACGTTGGCGAGCCACTCGGAGTGGTAGATCTCTTGGATGAACTCTGCTGCTAAGAGCTGAGCCACCTCCTCACCAATAGCCTTTCTCTTCTGGACGGCGGACCGTCGGAGATGTTCTTTGACAGGTTTTACTTTTGAGTCGACTCATAGGCGGTGCTCAGCCAGCCCCCTGGGAACACCCGGCATGTCAGAAGGCTTCCATGCGAAAATTTCCCAATTCTCACGGAGGAACTGGATGAGCGCTTCTTCCTATTTGGAGTCGAGTGTTGTTGAGATATGAGTCAGAGCAGCACTGGGATCGGTCGGGTGAATGTGAGCCGGCTTCATTTCGCCAGACGACTGAAAAGCTGATTCTGTAGCGGGCTTCTTGGCTCGCAACAAATCACTCGGGCCTGCGGTCTTCTGGTATTCCTGCAGCTCCACCACTGCCATCTGAGCATCAGCGATCTTTGAGCCTTTCTGAAAACACTCTTCTGCTTTCTTCCGATTGCCCGTAGCAGTGATCACACCTTTGGGACCAGGCATCTTCAATTTGAGATACACATAACATGGTCGAGCCATGAAGCGTGCATAAGCCGGCCTGCCCAAAAGAGCGTGATAAGCACTCTAGAAATCTACAACTTCGAACGTCAACTTTTCTTTGCGGTAATTCTTGGAATCACCGAAAACCACATCAAGAGCAATCTGGCCGAGTGACTCAGCCTTCTTTCCAGGAATGACTCCATGGAAACTCATGTTGCTAGTACTGAGTCTGGACATCGGAATGCCCATCCCTTTCAATGTCTCAGCATACAGTATGTTCAAACCACTGCCACCATCCATCAAGACTTTGGTCAGTCGAGTGCCTTCAACAACTGGGTCGACCACCAAAGCTTGCCTCCCAGGGGTGGCAATGTGCGTTGGGTGATCGGACTGGTCGAATGTGATGGCAGTCTGAGACCACTTCAGATAACTGGGTGTTGCCGGAGCAACCATATTCACCTCATGGTTGATAACTTTCAGTCGACTTTTGCTTTCAACATCAGCAGAAATCATCAGGGTGGAATTGACCTGGGGGTATCCATCATCACTGTCTTCCTTGTCCTCAACTTTGTCCGACTCCTTTTCCTTATCTTTGGGCTGCTTGCCCTAGAACTGCTGGATCAAGAGCCGACACTGTCGAGTGGTATGTTTCGGGTAAATGAACTTACCCTCTTCATCTTTCTTGGTGTGGATGTGACATGGCAAATCCAACACATCATTTCCGTCTTGGTCTTTAACTTTCTTGGGGTTCCAAGGCCCCTTGGGTTTCCCCTTAAACTTTCCTTGAGTTACAGCCAGGGCTTCCCCAGGAGCAGCTGGCTCAGCTTTCCGCTTCTGTTTCCGATTGGAATTCCCTCCTGCGGTTTCTTGAATGACTGACTTGAGCTTGCCACTCCTGAGTCGATCCTCATCTTCACCATTAGCGTACTTGGTGGCAATCTCCATCATCCGATTCAGAGACATATCTCCGGTTTGACCGAATTTCAGATTCAGTTCTCTGTACTTGACGCCTTCTTTGAAGGCACAGACTGCTTGGTGGTTAGGCACATTCTCTACCGTGTGATGTAACGTGATCCATCTCTGGATGTAATCCCTCAAGGTTTCATTCGGCTTCTGCACGCAAGACCGCAGTTCCGTCAGCCCTGCAGGTCGCTTGCATGTTCCTTCAAATGTGGTGACAAACAATCGGGCGAGATCTTCCCAAGTGTAAATGCTGCCGGGTGCTAACTGATTCAGCCACGCTCTGGCCGAGCCCTCCAACATGAGAGGCAGGTGCTTCATGGCCACTTCATCATTGCCACCGCCAATCTGGACGGCCACTCGGTAGTCTTCAAGCCAAGTATCGGGCTTGGACTCACCAGTGAACTTACTGACTCCAGTCGCCAACCTGAAGTTGGGAGGAATCACAGCGGCCCTGGTGGCTCTACTAAAGCACTCTGGCCCCAAAACATGTACTATGTTGCTGGTAGGTGCATCTCTGTCGTGACCATCTCGGTGAGCTCTGTTCCTGTCGACCAAACCTTGAACGAGAATGGATCTCGCATCAAAGCCTGGTTCCCTGGGGTCGACTGGAATCCTTCGCCCAACACTATGAGGGCGCGTGTCATCCTGCTGTCGAGGCACATACGACCCGCTCCTCGGGGGAGGGGTGGGCACTCGACGTCAATCGTCACGATCGAATCGGTGATCGTAATGCTCACGGTTCCCGTACTGAATACGCCGATCCCCACGTCCCTCATGCCTCTGGGGCGATCTTGGGCTATGAGCCGACTGGACTGTGTCTGCAGCAATGGATCTGCTATGAATCATGTTCCGCGACTGAGAAACAGCGGAGTTCTGGTCTCCTGCTGCCCGGAGTAACACTCTGATCTGCAACAAGCCTCTGCTGGCCTCCGACTGGGAAGGATGAATCGACTCTGCTATACGGGCTACAGTTGCTAAATTCTAAATCGGAGTTTGATATACCTGTGGCGGCGGAAAGAGCTGACATCGACTGGATTCTAGAACCCGTTGTCGCGCACGCTCGTCGAGTGCTCGCTGGAGGTTCTCCAGTCGAGTGCGCTCGGCCAAGTTTGCCAGGCGTGCGTCCTCCAAGGCACGAGCCTCGGGGGTTTCTCCAACGATAGGAGTGTGCAGTGCATCCATGTTCCGGCGACGAAGTTCTTCTCTCTGCAGCGACGTGAGAGGCTCGGGGAGATATTCCTCATGGGGACGCGACGGGTCGCCTCCACCCGCGCCTCCATCGGTGCGGGGAAAACCGGGAGGACTAGGCGGTCCATCGACCATCAGAACCTCCGCCGCCAGATCACTGTTGTCGCACTCGGATGCGGTCTCTGCGGAGCCAGTCGACAGGTCGAACAGGCCATAGAGGGATTCGTCGGGCTCGATCGCCGCGACTTGAGGGAGGGCTGACTAGCGTGCCACCGTGTGTCTCACCCATCGCTGAAGTCTCGACCGATCGGAGCGCTTGCGCCGGTAGGAAACAGGGAGGGAGGACAACACAGGAACCGACCGATAATGGGTCGACGGTTGCCGCAAGAGGATGCCGTGGACGCACGCATGAAAGTGCGTTGCCCCACGGACAGGGAGTGCGTCCACGTCAAGCGGAGCCTCCTGAAGCCAAGCGGAGTCGTTGGCGATGAACGTGAGCGCGCCGAGACGGATCTCGCGGCCCTCCACCAAAACTCCACCAGAAACCATGGTGGTTTGGATCGGAAAAGATCGCAACTCCTCCAACAGATCGCTAAAACACCTGCCCACGGTGGGCGCCAACTGTCGTGGTTCTAAGTCTGACAGTAATGTAGGGGGGTAGGTATGGAGAGGCAAGATCTTAGCTATGGAGTAGTTGTAAGCACACGAGGTTTACGAGTTCAGGCCCTTCTCAGAGGAAGTAATAGCCCTACGTCTCGGAGCCCGGAGGCGGTCGACTGGATTATGTGTGTATGAATTACAGGGGTGCAAACCCTTTACACTGAGGAGGGGGGTGGCTTATATAGAGTTCGCCGGACCCCCCCCCCCCCGGCACTCAGTTGTGCAGGGTTTTAAATACTTAAGGTCGGGCGTTACTGGTAACGCCCCTAATAAAGTGCTATGATGACCATAAAAGCTACTTAATAACCGACCGTTAGCGTGCGCAGTGCCTTTAGGTCTCCTGGCTGTCGAATGGTTGGGTCTTGGTCGAGTGATTGCTTCTTGGTCGAGTGTCTTCGAGTCTGTCGAGTGGAACACCTCCAAGTCGATTGAAAGGAGATTTCTTCTAGAGATGTCCTTGGGTAGGGCAGTTGGGACATGTCCATGACCCAACCCTAGGTACATAGCTTCATCACCTATCTTTCTCTGTGTCCGATTAAAACTACATACACATAAGTATTGCGTGAGTGTCAGCAATTGTGAAAGACTATATGATAGTTGAGTATCTGGACTTGCTGAAAAGCTCTTATATATTGACTCTTTCCTATGTTATGATAAATTGCAATTGCTCCAATGACTGAGATTATAGTTTGTTAGTTTTCAATGAAGTTTACGATTCATACTTGATATTGTGATTGAATTATTACTCTAGCATAAGAAATCATATGACAAGAATTATATAAGTTGTTGTTCTAAGAATAATCATGATGCCCTCATGTCCGTATTTTACTTTTATCGACACCTCTATCTCTAAACATGTGGACATATTTTTCGATTTCGGCTTTTTGCTTGAGGACAAGCGAGGTCTAAGGTTGGGGGAGTTGAGACGTCCATTTTGCATCATGCTTTTATATCGATATTTATTGCATTATGGGTTGTTATTACACATTATGTCACAATACTTATGCCTATTCTTTCTTATTTTACAAGGTTTACATAAAGAGGGAGAATGCCGGGAGCTGGGATTCTGGGATGGAAAAGGAGCAAATATTAGAGACCTATTCTGCACAGCTCCAAAAGTCCTGAAACTCCACGGAAGACGTTTTCCAAATATATAAAAAAATATTGAGAGAAAGAACTTCACCAGGGGGGCACACCCTGCCCACGAGGGTGGGGGCGCGCCCCCCTACCTCATGGGCCCCCTAGTGGCCCTCCGGTGACCATCTTCTGCTATATGAAAACTTTCGATGGGAAAAAAATAAGAAGCCATCTTCTCGGACGAAACTCCGCCGCCATGAGGCAGAACCTTGGCGGAACCAATCTAGGACTCTGGCGGAGCTGTTCTGTCGGGGAAACTTCCCTCCTGGAGGGGGAAATCATCACCATCGCCATCACCAACGCTCCTCTCATCGGGAGAGGGCAATCTCCATCAACATCTTCATCAGCACCATCTCCTCTCAAAACCCTAGTTCATCTCTTGTATCCAATTCTTGTCTCCAAGTCCGGGATTGGTGCTAGTAGGTTGCTAGTAGTGTTAATTACTCCTTGTAGTTGATGCTAATTGGTTTAATTGGTGGAAGATCATATGTTCAGATCCTATATGCATATTAATACCCCCTCTGATTATGAACATGTTTATGCTTTGTGAGCCCTGTTCAAGAATTCATCTGATTAACCAGTTAACTTGCCGATTAATCCCTACTCGTAGGGTCATCGAGTAGCCGGTAAACCGATAAATCATCCGATTAATTGATTAAATGGCCGATTAACTTGCCGACTAGCCTATTAATCCCCTACTCACCAACCAACCGAGCAGCTACCAGTTAACAATTTCCTCAACAATGTTTGTGAGTAGTTACTTTTGTTCCCGAGGACATGGGAGAAGTCTTGCTATTAGTAGTCATGTGAATTTGGTATTCGTTCGATATTTTGATGAGATGTATGTTGTCTCTCCTCTAGTGGTGTTATGTGAACGTCGACTACATGACACTTCACCATTGTTTGGGCCTAGAGGAAGGCATTGGGGAGTAATAAGTAGATGATGGGTTGCTAGAGTGACAGAAGCTTAAACCCTGGTTTATGCGTTGCTTTGTAAGGGGCTGATTTGGATCCATATGTTTCATGCTATGGTTAGTGAGGGAGTCCTAGATTAGGGGGTGTTCGGGTAGCCGGACTATACCTTCAGCCGGACTCCAGGACTATGAAGATACATGATTGAAGACTCCGTCCCGTGTCCGGATGGGACTTTCCTTGGCGTGGAAGGCAAGCTTGGCGATGCGGATATTCAAGATCTCCTACCATTGTAGCCGACTTTGTGTAACCCTAACCCTCTCCGGTGTCTATATAAACCGGAGGGTTTTAGTCTGTAGGACAACTTCATCATACAACAATCATACCATAGGCTAGCTTCTAGGGTTTAGCCTCCTTGATCTCGTGGTAGATCTACTCTTGTACTACCGATATCATCAATATTAATAGAGCAGGACGTAGGGTTTTACCTCCATCAAGAGGGCCCGAACCTGGGTAAAACATTGTGTCCCTTGTCTCCTGTTACCATCTGCCTAGACGCACAGTTCGGGACCCCCTACCCGAGATCCGCCGGTTTTGACACCGACATTGGTGCTTTCATTGAGAGTTCCTTTGTGCCGTCGCAATCAGGAAGGATGCCTCTTCCCGTCTTTAAAGATGGCGCCGTTACTAAGGGAGCCTTGGCTGTCGGCCAAACTCTCCGGCTAGGCGGTTTTCTCATGACCGCCTGTTCGGACGTTGCGCCGACGGTGACCTCTCGGGTCATCAAAAGCAATCTTCACGTCAGCTCGGAGCCCGTCGAGCAGTTAGATCCAATGGAGCTCTCTTCCGTAAACGAGCTCTTGGATCGCATCGCCGCCTTGGGGGTCACTATGGATTATGACCAGGTTGGGCTTAAACCCGATCTAAGAGAAATTAATTCTCCCCAAGTCACCCATCACGTTGCCGTGGTAGAGGCACGGTGCAGCGACTCTTCATCTATCTTAAGGACTAGCTACGTCCGTATTCCCGATCCCTCCAAGCTGGATACCCGCGGAGGGGAGGATGTAACTCAAGACCTGAACTTAGAATCAGGCAACGGGCTAGATTCACTGGACAACATCCAAGAATCCAAACTTCAGAGTTCGGAAACTCCTTGGCCTCTGAGTCTTAGATTGGGTGAAGTTCCGGATTTAATTCCACCCACCCACCCGAACATAAGCGATCTATCCCAAATCAGGCAAAAGCCCGAAGAAATAGTACATCATTACTGGGCAAGGTTCCTCCTGGTTATGAACAGGATAAAGGACTGCCGCGAGGAAGACGCAATCCCAATCTTTTGCAATAATTGCACGGACAAGGGAATCCTCAACGCCACAGGTCGTCGTGATCTTACACGCTTCGCTGACTTGGCGTCCATAGTACAAAAGTACTGTGCGATGGAAAGCGCCCGGAAAACCGAAACTAAATTTTGGGACAATCCGGCCCTGAATAGAAACCTCGTCCGAAATAAAAGGGTGCATCATCATCAGACACCCGGGTTAAAAACCAAAAAACCAAAACCCTCTACAGGGCATGGAACCGTACTGGAGGGATGGCTTAATGGACCCTGTAAAATTCATAGTACAGAGAACGCCACACCAACTCATAGCCTTAGAGCATGTTGGATACTCTGGCAGGTGGCCAAAAGGGGCGAAGATCTCCTAATTCTGGAGGCCGCAGAAAGCCACCTCAGGGACTCCAGTACAGTCTTAACAGTCTTCAAGACTTTCGCATCAAATAATATGCGAAAAAGAACGCTCCGCAGCCTCGCCGAAGTCTATCAAGTAGCAACAATAAACCCATGGAGTGACACGGCTATTACTTTTAATGCCAGCGATGAACCTAAATTCCAAACAGCTCGAGCACCAGCCGCATTGGTACTCAGTCCTATAGTGGACGGCTTTCGCCTCACCAAGGTACTCATGGACGGAGGCAGCGGATTGAACCTCATTTATGAGGAAACCCTTCAAAAAATGGAAATAGACTGGAACCGCATTGAGCGAAGCAGCACAACCTTTAGAGGAATAATCCCCAGTCGGGAAGCGCGCTGTGCAGGAAAAATCACACTAGATGTGGTGTTCGGCACGCCAGATAATTATAGGTCCAAAGAGGTCACATTCCAAGCGGCCCCGTTCAGTAGCGGATACCACGCTCTGCTGGGGCGGGAAGCGTTTACAATCTTCCAAGCAATACCCCATTACGGGTACATGAAGCTCAAGATGCCCGGGCCGAACGGAATCATCACTCTCGCTAGTGATCCGGACATAGCACTTCGCGCCGAAAACAAGACAGCCGCATTGGCCCTTGAGGCACTGTCCGAAGCCCTAGCGGCTGAGGAACTAACTACGCTGCGCTCCACGGTAGACAGGGACGATGTGATACTCGACAAAAGATCCAAGTCCACCTCCTTTAAACCAGCGGATGAAATAGTCAAATTCCATGTCCATCCAACGGACCCCAATAAAACAGCTTCCATCGGGTCACGATTAAACCCCGATGTAGACGCCGCACTGCGAGAATTCCTACGGGGGAACTGGGACATTTTTGCCTGGCACCCTTCAGACATGCCAGGAATCCCACGCAGGCTGGCCGAACATAGCTTAAATATCCTAAAAGGATTCAAACCTATCAAACAAGCCCTTCGGCGTTTCTCTGAGCCCAAGAGACAGGCAATGGGAGAGGAGCTAGCCAAACTATTGGAGGCCGGATTCATCAGAGATATAAAACATCCGGACTGGCTAGCAAACTTGGTGATGGTACCAAAGAAGGATAAATTCTGGCGCCTGTGCGTTGACTTCAAAGACCTTAACAAGGCTTGCCCAAAGGATCCCTTCCCCCTCCCCCGCATCGATCAAATAATCGACGCCACTGCAGGACACGATTCGTTGTGCTTCCTCGACGCATACTTCGGTTACCATCAAATCAAGATGGCCGAGTCAGACCAAGCCGCAACGGCATTCATCACCCCATACGGCCCATTCTGCTTCAACACAATGCCTTTCGGGCTCAAAAACGCTGGCGCAACATATCAGCGCATGATTCAGACATGTCTGGCAAACCAGATCGGCAAAACAGTAGAGGCATACGTGGATGATGTGGTCGTAAAAACAAGACATGTCGAATCTCTAGTAGACGACTTGAGGCTTACATTTGACAACCTCTGAGCATATGACATCAAGCTAAATCCGGAAAAATGCGTTTTCGACGTTCCAGCCGGAAAGCTCTTGGGCTTCATTGTATCCGGTAGAGGAATCGAAGCAAATCCAGCCAAGATCCGAGCTTTGTCACAATTGGATATCCCAAAGGACCTCAAACAAATACAAAAATTAACCGGATGCGTGGCGGCTTTAAGCCGCTTTATCTCCCATTTGGGAGAAAAGGCGCTGCCCCTCTATCACCTCCTTCGGCGCACCAAACACTTCGAGTGGACGGATGCTGCCACGGCCGGACTCGAGGAAATAAAAGCCATATTGGCAACAAACCCTGTCCTGGCCGCGCCAAACATCGGCGAACCAATGCTATTATACATTGCAGCAACCCATCAAGTTGTCAGCGCAGTACTCGTCGTCGAGCGGGAAACGGACGGACACAAATTCCCCCTTCAAAAGCCGGTTTACTATGTGTCCACTGTCCTCACCCCATGCAAATCACGGTACCCACATTATCAAAAGATTGCATATGCGGTATTCATGGCATCTCGGAAGCTACGACACTACTTTCAAGAGTGTTCAATCACAGTAGCATCGGAAGTACCACTCAACGATATTATAAACAACCGTGACGCAACGGGCCGGATTGCAAAATGGGCCATCGAGCTCCTCCCGTTCGACATAACTTATAGGCCACGGCGAGCTATCAAGTCGCAAGTTTTGGCCGACTTCGTCACAGAATGGACGGAGGCCGAACTCCCTAAAGAGTACGGCGCATATTCAAACTGGATCATGCACTTCGACGGTTCCAAAATGTTGGCCGGACTAGGGGCCGGCGTCGTTTTGACGTCCCCCACAGGAGACACGGTTCAATATGTACTCCAGATTATGTACATGGACTCCAACAATGCAGTCGAATATGAGGCCCTTTTACATGGTCTCCGGATGGCAGTATCCATGGGCATTCAACGCCTAGAGGTGCGCGGGGATTCGAACCTCGCGATATCCCAAATAAATGGAGACTTCGATGCCAAGGATCCAAAAATGGCAGCTTACTGCAACGCCGTCCTCAAAATGTCAGCTCGGTTTGAGGGGCTCGAATTTCACCATATAGCCCGAGAAAACAATCAGGCGGCAGACGTCCTGGCACACATCGGCGCAAAACGCGATGCGGTCCCCCCCAACATCTTCCTGGAAAGGTTGTTCAAGCCATCCATAGTATGGGAAGGGGAACATGGCAATATTAGCTCGGACCCAACCGCACTGTCCGACGCCGAACAATCTGACATAATCGGAGGCTCTGCCAATAAAATCACAACCTCAGCCCACGTACTAATGGCCATTATCGCCCCATGGACAGAACCATTCCTAGCTACCTTACTAGGCAGGAACTCCCAAAGGATCAAAACGAGGCACGATGTATAGTGCGGCGATCTAAAGCCTATAAAGTCCATGAGGGAGAACTTTATAAGAAAAGCACTACCGGAGTCCTTCAAAGGTGCATCTCCGAAGAGGAAGGGCAGAACCTGCTGGCTGAAATTCATGCCGGACTCGGTGGCCATCACACCGCAGCCCGGTCCCTTGTAAGCAAGGCTTTCCGTACAGGCTTTTATTGGCCAACGGCCCGGGCGGACGCTCAGGACTTGGTCCAAAAATGCGTCGGTTGCCAGCTTTTTGCAAACCAAAGCCATATGCCACCCACCACCCTCCAAACTATCCCCATCACTTGGCCTTTCGTGGTCTGGGGGCTTGACATGGTGGGACCCCTTAAGGCGGAACCCACAAGAAAAAATACTTACTGGTCATGGTGGATAAGTTCACCAAATGGATAGAAGCCAAGCCTTTTAAGATGGCCGAATCCGGACCTCTGATAGACTTTATATCCGGGGTCGTACACCGTTATGGCGTCCCCCATGGCATCATCACCGATAACGGCACGAACTTTACGAGCGATGAGGTAAAACTCTGGTGCAAAAACATGGGCATCAAGCTCGATTACGCTTCCGTCTATCACCCACAAACTAACGGTCAGGTCGAACGTGCAAATGGTCTCATCATGAGCGGCATCAAACCCAGATTAGTGCGGTCCCTCAAGGAATCTAACACGCACTGGGTAGAGGAGCTCGACTCCGTACTCTGGGGGCTGCGGACCATGCCGAATCGCACCACCGGATACACACCATTTTTTATGGTGTACGACGCAGAGGCAGTCTTGCCCTGCGACATAATTCATGACTCACCTCGAGTGCGCATGTACGAAGAAAGGGAAGCCGAGCTCAATCGGCAGGACAGTTTGGACGCCTTAGAGGAGGAGCGCGACGTGGCAAAAGCCCGTTCCGCATTCTATCAACAGCAGGCTCGAAGATATCAAAGCAGAGAAGTGCGGGCCAAAAACTACAACGTTGGCGAATTAGTTCTACGCCTGCCGGACAAGAAAAAGGACAAGTTGAAGCCCAAGTGGGAAGGTCCCTTCATAATCGACCAAGTCCTGACTGGTGGAGCATACCGCCTGTGAGATGCGTCGGATAACCGACTCGAGCCGAACCCATGGAACGCAGCCCGTCTCCGAAGATTCTATGCCTAGCGTCGGACTCTGTGTTTGTCTCCTTCCTCTGTCCATTTTTTACATTTTCTGTCTTACATTTCTCTCCTTCCCCTCTTTTCTTTTATAGCCCTTAAAGGCTCCTCAAGTGATGTGCTACTTGCGCTCATTAAACCTGGGGGCTTCTTTAACAGAAGCTTATTTACTCGGGCTTCACGCCCACCACATGTGTCAAACTTCCGCATGTACCTTTTCTTCACCATTATATGCATCGACATGACTTAAGTTTTGGCCAAGCTGGGTTGCCTAACTCCTGTGCTTACCCCTACGTTCCCGATTGTTCGGCTAGGTGGTAAAGGGAGCACCTCTGCGATTGTTACTGCCAGATCAGCCGGATGTGTACCTCAGACTGGGTGAAGCCGAAAGCTAGCGTTCTTAAGGGAATATTCGGTCGGTGAACTAAAAGATGACCTTTTTTACTTATTTATATATATGCCCCCAGATGATTTTCCTGCGTTTGCAGTCCGGACATGCACTTTAGGGCATGCCTCCCAGAGAAAGGAACCCCTAACAAAACTATTCTCTCTGGAAGATGTTTCTTACTAACCATGTAATATAACATAACTAGTTGGGCACTTGTCTGATAAAGCACTAATGACCCCTACGCCTGGTCTCCATGCATACCCCGGTTCTTACATAACCGGCAGGGTATTCGGACACACTCCGGACCGTCAGGTCCTGAGGTTGAAGAGAAAAGGTCGGCAACGACAAACGATCTACAATCCGGCTAGAAGGCATTACACATGTCAATTAAAAATTATATAGTCACTCTGAATGATTGTATTCCTCTTCAATACCATCTAACAGGTTGTCTAACTTACAGTCCTGCTGGGAATACTTTGCGGCCAATTCTACTTGGCCGTACACTAAGCTTACAGGGATCTCCTTCCCGTCAGGCCCCACAGGTCCGACCTCGGCCATGTGGTTTGGGTCAGACTTCGTGTACCGCGTCTTCACCATGGCCCAGGCCTCCCTAGCGCCTTGTCGGCAGGCCGATATCTTCCACAACCGGAAGCATCGCCGAGCTTCCTTAAGCTTCTCCGAAAGCTCTCCAAGGCCCTCGGGCATGGAGTGGGAAGGCCATAAGGCTTGGGCAACACCTCGCATCGCCTGCCGAACTCGCTCGTGCAGTTGCGAGAGCTCGGGAAGAAGGTCACCCGTAGAACCGGGCATCTCCTCTGCAGGACGACCCGTTAGCATACCTACAGACATTACTCTGTTAGTCGACTTCCTCGCCAAACCCTTTTCTTTCAAAGATTCGCTTAAGCACTTACTAAATATGCCGCGTCGAAGTCGCTGATTCTCCTTAGTGGAGTCCGACAGCTGGCCACGAACATCTTTAAGTTCAACGTCCATCTTGGTGTTGGCGTCCTGAAGATCATTCTTCTCCCGCCTCACCCTTGTCAGCATACTCTCACCGGCCTTTAGCCGGCGTAAGAGTTGTTGCCTCTCCGGATCCAGTCCGGCGCCATCTGCAATATGATTTGTCAGATTTACACCCACGCCACCAAGGCATTGTCCTTGCTCAATTGATGGAACACTCCATCAATCAGCTCCACAGATATGTCCGGATCCTCTTGAGAGGCCGGGTCGAGGGACCTTCCTGGGTCCTCGGGTTGTGGGGGAGGGTTGTTTATTTCCTTAACAGCCCGGCGCAGTTCCTGCGTTGAAGTCGTTAGACTAAATATTTAACAATGGGAATACGAAACGGATGGGCAAGTAAATGCGGCCTCTTACCCAGCTTGGTGGATTGTGCATAGAGAATCCACCCTGTGGGTTGACGCGGAGAAATTCCTCCTCTTCTCCCTTATACAAAGTGGACAAGATCTTTAGTAGAGCGGCAGCCGAATCCGGCCCCTTACGGCCGTAGCGGGTGGCGTCGTCCTCCCCGTTGAATTCCCACATGGGGTGGCTTCTATACTGAAGTGGCTGCAGCCCCCGCATAATGCATTCGGCCATAAACCCTATCATGTCAGTCCGGAATGGGCTAACAATCTTATTCGGCCCATCAGGTAAATGACGTCCTTGTCACTTTCCCTCTAAGGGCTCCGTGGACGCCAGCTCAGGCGCTTCTTTAAGGAAGCACTGTCGAACTCAGGGAGGCCGATCCGAACAGGATCCGGCAGCAGGACGTCCTCTATATAAAACCATTCCGAAGGCCAGTCTTCGGACGCCTTCTTTGGGGTTCCGGATAGATATCCGGTCCCGGCGATGCGCCACACTTCGGCTCCGCCCACTTGATACATGGACCCCTCATTAGAGTAGGGCACCAGGCAGAATAACCTCTTCCACAGTGTGAAATGAGCCTCAACAGCCAGGAATAGCTCGCAAAGGGCGACGAAGCCCGCGATATGCAATATAAAGCCGGGCATGAGATTGTGCAGCTGGAGGCCGTAGAACTCCAGAAGCCCGCGGAGAAATGGATGAATTGGAAATCCAAGTCCTCTTATGAGATAAGAGACGAGGCACACCCGCTCTCCTTTGGAGGGATTGGGGGTGCTTTCTGCTTGCTCTCCGCCATTATAGGTGGCGAGTCCGGCTCGGACTGGGACCATATAGGCCTGAGGGAGAAATCCCTTGGCCTGAAGCGACACTAGCTCGCTGTGCGGGGTGGAGCACCTCTCCCATTCTCCAGGTTTAGGACTGGAAGGGCGAGAGGAGGAGCTGCGACGGTTGGCCATGTTGGAATGGACCTTTGCTGGAGGCGCTCTGATGATTACTTGCGGAGAGGAGAAGATGTGGTTTGGATCTGAATCCTCATCCCATTAAATAGGCGGCTCGTTTATGCAGCTAGGGGTGTGAATGTAAAAATACCCCGACTTTTCGCATTCATTTGATACGTGGAAGACGGCCATTATTGGGCGTGGAAGCCAAGGTGCGCTACATTATGAAAATCGGACATTATTCAGCAGGTACACGGAATTTGGAGAAGAACCCGCCTTGCAATGCCGAGGACAATCTGCGCGCCGGACTCGTTGTCATTGAAGCCTGGTTCGGGGGCTACTGAGGAGTCCTGGATTAGGGGGTGTTCGGATAGCCGGACTATACCTTCAGCCGGACTCCAGGACTATGAAGATACAAGATTGAAGACTTCGTCCCGTGTCCGGATGGGACTTTCCTTGGCATGGAAGGCAAGCTTGGCGATGCGGATATTCAAGATCTCCTACCATTCTAACCGACTTTGTGTAACCCTAACCCTCTCCGGTGTCTATATAAACCGGAGGGTTTTAGTCCGTAGGACAACTTCATCATACAACAATCATACCATAGGCTAGCTTCTAGGGTTTAGCCTCCTTGATCTCATGGTAGATCTACTCTTGTACTACCCATATCATCAATATTAATCGACCAGGACGTAGGGTTTTACCTCCATCAAGAGGGCCCGAACCTGGGTAAAACATTGTGTCCCTTGTCTCCTATTACCATCCGCCTAGACGCACAGTTCGGGACCCCCTACCCGAGATCCGCCGGTTTTGACACCGACAGTTAGGTTTACCTTAATACTTTTGTTGTAGTTGCGGATGCTTGCAATAGAGGTTAATCATAAGTGGGATGCTTGTCCAAGTAAGGGCAGTACCCAAGCACCGGTCCATCCACATACCAAATTATCAAAGTACCGAACGTGAATCATATGAGCGTGATGAAAACTAGCTTGACGATATTCCCATGTGTCCTCGGGAGCGCTTTTCTCTATATAAGAGTTTGTCCAGGCTTGTCCTTTGCTACAAAAAGGATTGGGACACCTTGCTGCACTTTATTTACTTTTGTTACTTGTTGCTCGTTACAAATTATCCTATCGCAAAACTATCTGTTACCACTTGTTTCGGTACTTGTAGAGAATACCTTGCTGGAAACCGCTTATAATTTCCTTCTGCTCCTCGTTGGGTTCGACGCTCTTACATATCGAAAGGACTACAATAGATCCCCTATACTTGTGGGTCATCAGCAGGCCAACCAGGGGTTGAACCTAGGGGTGACGGGCTCTATGGAACCTGTGTCTCGGAGTGCATGTTTGCTTCTCCTCTTCGTCACATGGATCATGTTGACTGTTTTAACCTTTGGTGGGAATTTTTTCTGTCCTCCAGTGCTTTGCTGGCGAGGCTCGTCCTCGTCTTCGCTTGGTGTCCCCCCCCCCTTGTGTTCAGCGTTTAGCTTACCTGCCTGCTTGAAGACCCAGCATTCTCTGTGGGTGTGATTTGCAGGTTTATCGGGGGTGCCATGAATCTGACATAGTTTGTCAAGAATCTTGTTTAGGCCAGACGGTCCGTCTCTGCTGCCTTTGAAAGGCTTTTTCCGCTGACCTGGTCGAGAGCCCCTGAATCCGGCGTTTACCGCTATATTATCTGGGCTATCTTCTTTATTTCGACGCTTGATTTTATTGCGTCGTGGTTTTCCATTGCCATCCCTGACTTCAGATGTGCTTGGGTCGCTGGTGCTACTGCGGGCTAACCAGTTGTCTTCGCCCGCGCAAAAGCGGGTCATGAGACTTGTTAGAGCTGCCATTGTTCTTGGTTTTTCTTGGCCGAGGTGTCTGGCGAGCCATTCATCTCGGACGCTGTGTTTGAAAGCTGCTAAGGCTTCGGCGTCCGGACAGTCGACGATTTGGTTCTTCTTGGTGAGAAACCTATTCCAAAGCTTTCGGGCGGACTCTCCGGACTGTTGAATTATATGACTTAAATCGTCTGCATCCGGAGGTCGGACGTATGTCCCTTGAAAATTAGCTCGAAAAGCGTCCTCGAGCTCCTCCCAACTTCCAATTGAGTTTTCGGGGAGGCTTTTCAGCCAGTGCCGAGCTGGTCCTTTAAGCTTGAGGGGCAAGTATTTAATGGCATGGAGATCGTCTCCGCGAGCCATATGGATATGGAGGATGAAGTCCTCAATCCAGACCCCAGGGTCTGTGGTCCTGTCATACGCCTCTATGTTCATTGGTTTGAATCCTTCTGGGAATTCGTGATCCAGCACCTCATCGGTGAAACATAGGGGGTGTGCGGCACCCCTGTACTTGGATGTACCATGGCGTTCGGACGGTTGTGGTATTTGGTTTTGATTTTGTGCCGGAGCATGCTTCCTAGATCCATAGATGGATCTGGTCGTACCGGAACTTTGGCGCAAGTCCTCACGTACATCGTGTGTTGACTTATGTGTGTATTTGTTATCTGCTCTATCGCGATCACAAGGTGGTGGATCCGGCCGGTTGGCCGTTTCATTTTTTGGCTGTGTGGGCTCTAAGGCCCCGTCGTCGAATTCAGGTAACAGCTTGCGCTTTGGATAGCTCTTTGTGTGGTAACTTCCACCATACTTTGCTTCGTTGTCGAGCACTTTGTTCCACCTGTTGTTGAGTGTATTTTGTGTGGCCTTAAGACTTTGCTTCTGCTTCTTCAGACTCCTCACTGTGGCAATAAGCCTTATGCGGAGGTTCTCTTGCTCCAAGTGCGTTTCCAAGATGATGTGTGCATCTTCGTCCGGACTGTTTTCCTCCCCAGAGGGGGTTTGATGAGGTTGATACTCGGCGTCGCCATGTTCAGACGTCCGATCCGTACTATGTTCGCCGCTTGCAGCTTCATCGTGCTCTGACGCCGGGGCCATGTGGTCGTCGTTTCCTCTGGAGTCGACTGGAGTGTTATTTTCTCTTGCGCTGTTATCGTTGTTTTTGCTATGGCGGGACTTAGAGCGGCGCCGCTGACGTCGGCGCTTGGGTTGCTTCTTGGAGGGTCCATCCTCCGCTGTCTCTTCGCCATTGCCTTCTTTGGGTGTATCCACCATGTATATGTCATGTGATGAAGTGGCTGTCCGGCGCCCTATGGGCGCTGGTTCCTGTTTGTCTCCTGCATCTTCGTCCCTGCCGTCGATGTCTTCGGAGTCGAAGTTGAGCATGTCGGTTAAGTCGTCGACAGTGGCTACTAAGTGGGTGGTGGGCGGGCAGCGAATTTCTTCGTCCTCCATATCCCATTCTAGCCGGACATAGTTCGGCCAAGGTTCTCCTGACAAGGAGAGAGACTTTAATGAATTTAGCACATCGCCGAAAGGCGAGCGCTGAAAGATATCCGCGGAGGTGAACTCCATGATCGGCGCCCAGTCAGATTCGATGGGCACGGATGCGGGCGGCTCGGAGTTCGTGGCCGGAGACGAATCCAGTGGTTTGGCGACACGACTCTCATAAGGGGTGAAGTCAGTATCCGGCTCCATCTCCACTGAGAGAGCGACCTCCATGGTGGGGCCTATCCCCCCGTCCTTGGATGGCGCAATTTGCTCCGGATTGAAGGCCGGAGTAGTTGCAGATGCGATCTCCCGAACACTGTCCGACGGCAGAGTTAAGTCGTGCTCGTCGTGACTGTGCGGCGCACCTGACACGGGCTCGAATCCGTCGAAGATCAAGTCTTCGTGGATGTCGGCAGTGTAGTTTAAGTTTTCGAATCTGACCTGATGGCCAGGGGCGTAGCTCTCGATCTACTCCAGATGGCCAAGCGAATTGGCCCGCAGTGCGAAGCCGCCGAATACAAAGATTTGTCCGGGGAGGAAAACCTCACCCTGGACCGCATCGCTATCGATGATCGAAGGAGCCATCAAGCCTTATGGTGATGACACAGTGGAACTCTCAATGAAAGCACCAATGTCGGTGTCAAAACCGGCGGATCTCGGGTAGGGGTCCCGAACTGTGCGTCTAAGGCGGATGGTAACAGGAGGCAGGGGACACGGTGTTTACCCAGGTTCGGGCCCTCTTGATGGAGGTAATACCCTACGTCCTGCTTGATTGTTCTTGATGATATGAGTATTACAAGAGTTGATCTACCACGAGATCATAGAGGCTAAACCCTAGAAGCTAGCCTATGGTATGATTGTATGTCCTCCTACGGACTAAACCCTCCGGTTTATATAGACACCGGAGGAGGCTAGGGTTACACAGAGTCGGTTACAAGGGAGGAGATCTACACATCCGTATTGCCTAGATTGCCTTCCATGCCAAGGAGAGTCCCATCCGGACACAGGACGAAGTCTTCAATCTTGTATCTTCATAGTCCAACAGTCCGGCCAAAGGATATAGTCCGGCTGTCCGGAGACCCCCTAATCCAGGACTCCCTCAATCAATAAAGATCTTTGTAGAATATGTATAAGCCAATATGAGCATCCAGGTTCCGCTATTGGTTATTGACCGGAGACGTGTCTTGGTCATGTCTACATAGTTCTCGAACCCGTAGGGTCCGCACGCTTAACGTTCGATGACGATCGATATTATGAGTTTATGTGATTTGATGTACCGAAGGTAGTTAGGAATCCCGGATGTGATCACGGACATGACGAGGAGTCTCGAAATGGTCGAGACATAAAGATTGATATATTGGACGACTATATTTGGATACCGGAAGTGTACGGAGTGATTTTAGAGAAAACCGGAGTGCCGGAGGGTTATCGGACCCTCCCCCCCCCCCCCCCCGGGAAGTAATGGGCCACATGGGCCTTAGTATAGAGAGAGAGGGCCGGCCAAGGCAGGCCGCAGGCCCCCTCCCCCTCTAGTCCGAATTGGACTAGGGAAGGGGCGGCGCCCCCCTTTCCTTCTCCCTCTCCTCCTTCCTTTCCCCCTCCTAGTAGGAGTAGGAAAGGGGAGTCCTACTCCTACTAGGAGGAGGACTCCTCCTCCTGACGCGCCCTGCAAGGGCCGGTCGGCCTCCCCCCTTGCTCCTTTATATACGGGGACAGGGGCACCCTAGGACACACAAGTTGATTGTTCTAAGCCGTGTGCGGTGCCCCCCCTCCACCATAATCCACCTCGATCATATCGTAGCGGTGCTTAGGCGAAGCCCTGCGTTGGTAGCAACATCATCACCGTCATCACGTCGTCGTGCTGACGCAACTCTCCTGTGAAGCTCTATTGGATCGGAGTTCGTGGGACGTCATCGAGATGAACGTGTGCTGAACTCGGAGGTGTTGTAGGTTCGGTACTTGGATCGGTCGGATCGTGAAGACGTACGACTACATCAACCACGTTCTCATAACGCTTCCGCTTATGGTCTACGAGGGTACGTGGACGATACTCTTCCCTCTCGTTGCTATGCATCACCATGATCTTGCATGTGCGTAGGAATTTTTTTGAAATTACTACGTTCTCCAACAATAGGAAACATCGTACTGTTAAAGGGGGTCGAGGTAAAACTAAGGAAAAGTTTCCAAGTGATTCTCATCTCAAAATCCTACACCTACCAATCCTTCCGAGTGAAGCCATTGGAAATCTCATACAGTTCAGTCCATTTCCTCAGTGACAGAGACGAAGATCTTCTGGTTTCTGAGGAATTTGTTCTAACTGAGGAGTTAGGAATTCGTCGGTGCGGATTGCCTACAAGTGAGGAACATGATAGCCCTGAGGAATTTGAACCTCAAATTTCCGACCGTTATTGTGCTATGCGCCAGCTATCCCAAAATATCTTACCCACCTAACGGTCATATCATTGAAGGGCATTTATGTCTTATCATGTCGTGCTGCTCCCTAGGCTATAAATAGCCGCCACCTACAACCATTAGTTGGTTGGATACTCTGCGAGAAACTGACACTTGTCATTGAGAGCATCCCATCCTCCGAGGACTTTGAACGAAAATCACCTAGTGAGGAAAAACCCAAAAACCCAAATCAAACACCTAAAAACCCAAAGTGATTGAGCATCACTGAAGAGATTGTTCCAGTGTGGAACCGACGCTTGTTACCTTTGAGGATTGTGCATCCTCCAGACGGTTAGGCGTCATGGTCTAGAGCATCCAAGTGGAAACTGTGGATCGCCAAGTGACCGAGTCTGTGAAGGTTTGGAAGTCACCTGAAGACTTACCACGAGTGATTGGGCGAGGTCTGTGTGATCTTAGCTCAAGGAGAATACGGTGAGGACGGTGTGTCCTCAGGTTTGAATACCTAGCTGCTCCAACCAGACGTACGACTGTCACAGCAGTTGGAACTGGTCTACCAAATCATTGTCTTCACCGAGCTAACTGGTTCTATTTTCTCAACCCTTTCGTTTCCTCATTATTGTGTTGTTGTACTTGATCGTTACTATTTGAAGACTTTGACTGAAGACTTTCTCAATTTCCTCAGTTCAATTTCCTCAGTCAGTTTGTCTTCTGCCTGCTTATCCTGTGTTTACGCTACTTGTATTTTGTGCTCGTCTTTCATATCTTTATGATGACTGTGCTACTACTCTATTATGTTTGCATCTGAGTACTTATTCCGCTGCTAAGTAGTTTGTACCTTAGGAATTTCATCACCCTGAAATTCCTCAGTGATGAATTTGTAAAAATCGCCTATCCACCCCTCCTTTAGTCGATATAACGCACTTTCAGTATTGTATCCTCCTTTCCAACTTTACAAATAGAATGTTGCTTGTAAATGGGTAGCAATTTGAGCATAACTCTCCACCAGAAAGATCCAATCATTTTGTCCCTTAGGTGACTATTACCATAATATGTGTCCTATATAAATTTGACCCATGAAATCTCAGTCTTGTAAAGTTGTTGCGATTGAAGGATATTACGGACATGCATGCTGACCCTTGGGTAGTAGCCGAAGATTTCAACCTCATTGATGATCTATCTGGTAAGAACAATGAGAGGATAAATCACCGTATGACAGGCAAGTTCCGGAGGATGCTTATGGAGCTAGAGCTTAAGGATCTATACCTGGCAGGAGGTACACATGGTCTACTGAGCGTCAACAGCTAGCCCACGTTGGAGAAATTGGACCATGTCGTCACAATAGTTGATTGGGAAGCCATGCACCTTTTCTCTTTCCTCTCGGTGTTGAGCATGCTCGTGCCGAATCATTGTCCACTTCTTTTGGTTCTTGACCCCCTGCATGCGGTGAGGAAACCGATTTTACTTCCAAACCTTCTAGACAAAGGCCGAGGCTTCCAAAATATGGTGCGGGAAATGTAGAATGAGCACCAGCCAATTGCCAATCCCTTCAAGCGTCTAGCAGCTGAGTTAAAAACCACCGCTCGCACGATTGGCTAGGTGAAGCGACCACTTCATGGAACGTCAAATTTCAAATCATGATAGCTAACGAGGTGATTCTTCGTCTGGACATCACCATGGAGTCGAAGGTACTCTCGGATGGTGAGCGAGAGCTGCTCAAGCTTTCGGTGTGACATCCCTTGAGCGGTCCATTATCAATTCTCACATGCCAAGAGGCCGAGACGACCAGACCCAATTATGTTGCAGCGGATGTAAAAATCCATCCATCAAATGCTGGCGGCTTAGATCAGCCCGGGTGTGAATAGTAAAATTATTTTAAATAGAAAAAATAAATTAAAACTCTGATTTTTTTTTGTGGGCAAAATGCTCCTCAGTGTGATTGCGTGATGTCGGTACACAACTTGGTAAAGTCTGGACATTCGAGAAGTTTGTCGCAAAAAAGACAAATTTCAAACGTCTGAAATTTTTTTGAAAACAACATTGTTCACAGTCGATTTTGTCTTATTTGTCACGAGCTTCTTGAATGTCCAAACAACCCAAAAAAATTGCACGAAGATCACCCATTTGAGCAACTTGCATAAAAAATCAGGTTTCTTTTCTGCTGTTCACCGGGTGTTGATTGGCCGGGGCGTCGAATTGAATTATTGCAGTCCATCGTCCATCTACGTTGCAAATGTCCCCGAAGAAAAGAAGTCTCCGTTGCAAATGGACTGAAAACTAATAACCCCTTCACCGAAAAAACTAGTGACTCCTTAACTCCGGTCATGTCTGCATCACGGTCGGAAGGCGATGAGGCCCTCGTCAACGAGGTGCTCACCGACGATGAGCTCCGTGCGGTGCTCACCCGCCTGAGGCCCGAGTCGGAGCGCGACGCGTTCGGGCTCGTGTGCAGGCGCTGGCTCCGGATCCAGAGCTCCGAGCGCCGCCGCCTGCGCGCGCGCGCCGGTCCGTCCATGCTGCGCCGCCTGGCAGCACGCTTCCCGGGCATTCTCGAGCTGGATCTCTCCCAGTCGCCGTCCCGCTCGTTCTACCCCGGTGTTATCGACGACGATCTGGACGTCATTGCAGGGGGGTTCTGCAATCTGCGAGTCCTCGCCCTGCAGAACTGCAAAGGTGAGACCTCCTTTCGGCCGGATCCATTCGCGCTGTTTGTGTGCGTGAGCTCGCAAATGCAGAAAGCTTTCCTTCTTATCAAATACGGAGTAGTACGATTTGTGATTTATTGGGTTTTTCTTACCCTACAAAGATGAGAGAGAATAAGCAAACTGGGGCGTCTGAAGAACTTTGTTGTGGCATCATTTTAACTCTGTCAAATTTTAATCGTTCAATCACACACACGTGAACAAAGAAATTTAATGAAATACGAACTGGTAAGCCACACAATATACATGTTCGATGCCTACCAAATAGCCCAGACAGCTACAGCTACTGCTCTAATTCGAAGTGAGAAGTACATACATGAGAAATTTCCCGGTTCGGTTTGGATCTTGCCGGATCCAACTCCGGTGTGTTCTGGTGGAGCAGATCGGTGTCCGGGGGAAACCTTGGCCGCCTTGGCTGGCCGGCAGCGGCGACGCCGCTTTTTGGCGCCGCTTTCCTCCTTGGGGGCGCTGCTGAGGGCACCATCTCTCCACTCCGACCCATGTCCGGGTGAAAGCCCAAGATCCGATGCGGATCGGGCGTCGGCGGCGCCCCGTGCACCGTAACCTTCCTGGAGGCGACGCCAAGGACATTGGGATCGGATGGAAGGGTCTGCAGGTGAGGGGTGGGGGTGTGCTGCCTCCCTTTCGGTGGAGCGGTGTTTCGTTCTACATATTCTTGGCGGCGGCTCTTGACGGCATGGAGCAGCGGAGGCTTGGCGTCAGATGTGTGGTAACGGACACGCGCAGGAGGTCGACGCTGTCTGGCGTCGTGGTGGCGTCGGCGGCAGCGAGACCGGGCAAGGCCGATGCAACAGTACAGCTCCGAAGATGGATGTGTGACAGGTGGCTGTGGCGGCCTCATACCCAGCAGGCGTCCTGGTTGAGGAGCACGCCGGACTGGTGGGTGCCCATACCCGGCAGGCGTCCTGGTTGGGACCTCAGGTCTTAGATGTTAGGTTTGGCTGCGAGGTCTATTTGGTATTAGATGTTAGGTTTGGCTGATGTTAGGTTTGGCTGCGAGGTCTGTTTGGTATTAGGCCCAGACCATCAGCGCCCCTTCATCAGTTAGATAGGAGTAGCGACAGAGGTTGCGAAGATGGTGGCTTTGGTCTTACTATTGTACGACTTTGTAAGGTCTTGTGTTAATAATTAATAAATTGGCCGTATGCATCGTTCAGATGCAGAGGCCGGGGGTATTTCTGGAAGGTCGTTTTCGGCGCAGGTTATATTACGCTGGCTACTGTCTTAGACCAGAGAACTCGACTCTAGTAGAGATATTTGTAGCCCTGGTTAAATGTTTGGTTCTATATGCTGGTCAGATGCAGATGTTCAGTTGTCCTCAATTGTGTTTATAGAACATGCTGATTTCCGTGATGTGGAATCCCATTTGTACTTCTTTTACAGCTCCGAGATAAAGTTCTGTTTGGTACTTTGTTGTGGTAATAACCCATCAGTTCAATTTGGGTAGTCTGACTAGAGAATTTCTAGCTGGGCAAATGTACTTCCAACAAAATATGTATTCATACAACTTGTGGTCTTTGTAGCATTTCTCTGACACAGTGATTAATATTGGTAATCTTCAGCACTGTGAAGTTACTAGCATTGCTAGAAGTTACGAGTCTTCGGTATTGATGCATTCACGCAGTTCAGAACTGGACCAACATCTTTCATTGCCATTTTGGCTTCAGGCGCGCAGTTTTTAGCACGGGCTGATACTTGTGTTCTTTATTTATTTTTCTTGAACCTAAATGGCACTTAGAGTTTGTGGAGACTAAATATAATAGCGGGCACCAGTTATCTGATTTGGCTGTGAATTGTTGGTATTTCCTTAATCTAATGTATTTACATATTCTACTGTTCATGTATGTCTTAGGTATCACTGATGTTGGAATGGTCAAATTAGGAGAAGGGCTGCAATGTCTGCAAACCCTAGATGTCTCTCACTGCAAAAAACTTAGTGATAAAGGTTTAAAGGTGATTGCGTCAGGGTGCCAGAAATTGAGACAGTTGCACATCGCAGGTTGCAGATTAATAACTGATAATTTGTTGCATGCTGTATCAAAAAACTGTTTGAACTTGGAAGAGCTTGGTGCTGCAGGATGTAACAGCATAACAGATGCTGGAATCTCAGCTCTAGCCGATGGTTGTCATAAAATGAAGTCACTAGACATAAGCAAATGCAATAAAGTTGGTGATCCTGGAATTTGCAAAATTGCTGAGGTCTCGTCGTCATCTCTATTGTCATTGAAACTGTTGGATTGCAGCAAAGTGGGCAACAAGTCTATCTATTCACTAGCTAAGTTCTGCTGCAACCTAGAGACTCTCATCATCGGTGGATGTCGGGATATTAGCGATGACTCCATAGAAGCACTAGCTCTTGCCTGCTGTAGCAGCCTCCGGATTTTAAGAATGGACTGGTGCTTGAAAATAACAGACGCCTCGTTGAGAAGTCTGTTGTGCAACTGTAAACTTCTTGCCGCTATTGATGTCGGGTGCTGCGACCAAATAACTGATGCGGCATTTCAGGGCATGGAAGCGAACTTGTTCCGGTCGGAATTGAGAGTTCTGAAGATCAACAATTGTGTTGACCTCACAGTTGTGGGAGTGAGCAGCGTGATAGAGTCATGCAAGGCACTCGAGTACCTCGACGTCCGGTCATGTCCTCAGGTTACAAGGCAGAGCTGCGAGGAAGCTGGGTTGCAGCTACCTGGTGGCTGCAAGGTGAACTTTGAAGGTAGCTTGTCGGAGTCTGATCCATCTGTTGATAGGTTCTTCTAGGGTCAGCTATGAACTCCGATTAGAGCTTTTGTGGCACTGCCCAACTCGCATGGCTGTACTACTACTGTAGAAAGTAGCACCAGTGCACATGCAATGAATAAGAAAAAGTATGTGTTGTATCAATTGGAATAATTCTTCGATCCTTTAGTGATCTAAAACATCTTATATTAGTTTACAGAGGGAGTACATCTCAATGCTTTCTGGGTATAATGGCGTTGGTTTGTTGCTAAATGTTGTAAATGTGGCACAGAATGACTAGACTAAATGAACGTAGCTAAAGCTGTTCATTTACAACCAAAAACGCATCCAAAATTGAATTTATTTACTTAAAAAACGGTGGCTTAAAAAGCAGTACAAGATAGGTGATTGTAAAGATGATTATTAAGATAAACTCAAAATTCACAGGAGCAGAGAAATGTCTCCTGGAATGAACAGTAAATCATAAATTAGTTAAAAAAACTATACAATAAAGAAATGGTATTATTTACATGATCGTGCCATTTTAATGCAAAAAGAAACATCTTTGCTCTCTTGGCAGCTTCAATGCTCTAAAAAAAGGTTTTCTATATAAAAAATCCAGGATCTCAACAAAACAGACATGTACATGTATAATTTTTCCTATATTTTAATGTTTGACAAAATTTCCTCACTGCGGAAGAAAAAAGAAAAATCATTTTCCACCAGAGAGAACGTGCTTTTTTTTTAAAAAAGGGCACCTTTGGAGTTTGGACTACCCAAAAAAAATATGCGTGTTCACAATATTATGATGATCATGTTACAAGTGACACTTGCTCAAACTTCAAGCGGATGGTAGGGGTAATGTGAATTTGCCCAAGATTGGCACCGTGGCATTTCCTAGGCATTGATGATTTAGGAATCACGATATGTTTAAATACAAGTTTTAGAGTGGTTGGGCTTTTTTACAACCGTTTGTTGATGTCGATCTAACGGCAGACAAATACGAAGTACTGGGTAGTACTCCGATGAAAGTACGCGAAAGTACTAAAACGAGTGGGGCCGGTACTCATGACAAGGTGGGGACGCGTTTTAATCTAGGGGCAGTTTAGTCCTAGGAAAATTTGCACGCGGCACCCCTCTCGTCGAATGCATAACCGCCGCCGTGGTGCTACACATTCCACAATTACTCATCGGCGGCCATCTCCTCCCTCTCCTCCAAATCCACCGCAGTCATCTCCTTCTTGCCGCTGCAACTTCGCTCCACTCAGGCAACCCCCCCCCCTACCCCCACCCCCTCTTCCACGGCAGATTGAGCTGATGGCCGGCGGCGAGAACACCGACTTCGTGCAGATCGCCGTCGGCGACCAGGTCAAGTTGGCCAGGTTGAGGGAGATCCGTTCTTGGTTTGACAACACAAGGCAGATGAGCTGGACGGCAATGGCCACTCTCAAGAATTTGACGAAGAAGGAGAGGGCAAAGCTTTTCCCCACGCCCGCGCAACCGATTCAGAAGATCGAGATCCTCCTCTGGGCGATGGAGCAGGCCAATTCGTCCAGCGAGTGGACCGGGCGGAGGTGGTGGGCGTTCAGATTCAGGGTAGAGCATTCACTGGATCAGGAACCCACCGTGCACGAGGTGCTGTTGCAAATTGTGCAGCCTCCAACCGAGTCACTAGAGACTCCGAAGCGCAAGATGAGGAGGACAGTGGTCGCGACCTCGCTTCCCCGCCGCTCTCCACGCTTCCCTCGCCGCTCTCCTCGTCTGAACGGCGGCGGTAGCTATGTTTAGAGTAAGCTTCCCCACTCCTCATCTTCCTACTACTCGTGCTTACATCGTGGTGATACTAATCGTAATAGCTCAGAGAGGGAATGCTAGATGGCATTTTAATCTCAATGAATTGCATGAACATTTGAGTACATGGATTTGGAGGATGGATTATGATGTATGTGAACCCTAGGCATCATATGAACCCTAGGAAAAATTAGTAATGTTCTAGTGGTAGACACTGAAATATTTCGGTACACACCGGTAGACACTGAAATATTTCGGAACTGCCCTAGGCAAAATTTGTAATGTTGTAGTGGTGGACACTGAAATATTTCGGTACACACCGGTAGGCACTAAAATATTTCGGTACTGCCCTAGGCAAAATTTGTAATGTTGTAGTGGTAGACACTGAAATATTTTGGTACACACCGGTAGGCACTGAAATATTTCGTTACTACAATTTCAGTACACACCGATGCACACTGAATTATTTCAGTACTGCAGTTTCAGTACACACTGAAATATTTCAGTACTGCAAATTCTATACAAAGTTGGCATTTTGTCATTTATGTGTGAATTAATCCATGCATCATATGGCCTAACTTTGTACATGAGTTTGGGTCAATTTCATGTCTATTTATTGTTAAAATTATTGTCATGCCATGAAAGACAAGACAAGTCACTGACCCAAGTTTGCAAAGATGCCATATCAATGTTGCTGATATGAATATGCATGTTTTCACCAAGTCTTGAGTCTGAATTAAAACTGAGCAATTTTTCTTGATGGTATCCATGGATCTAGAACTCCTATGAATTTGCTCATGTTGGATATTTTGTTCTCCATCATTTGTACTAGCATTCCGTGCGATTAGATGCCATGACAAGACCCCTGGCATATTTATTTTCTTGCCTCCAACATCACATGTGTGTTTTGCAGGAAAAAACCTGGAGTTCACCAGGCTGGCTGAAGTTGTGAGGCTGGGAGGCTGATGGTGCTGCTACTGGCTGATCCTTCTTCTTTCAGTTTTTGTTCGTCATTTCTCAAGCCGTTGGACCAGGGCTACTTCCCTATGTGTTGTTAATGTATTAAGTAGTTCCTTCGAATTTGTAGTATTAGTTTGTTTGAATGTGGAAGTACCTTAATTTTTAGAAACGAAATGTTGCTATGTATGACCAAGGGTTTCATACCTTAATCTTTGGATAATTAATTATGTGAACTGTTGGATGTGGCGCATAACGAAACGCCTCTACCATTGATACTAGTTCAACATGTCGGTCCAATTAGAGACCAACCACTACCATATAGAACATTTAGCATTTCATACTACAACCTGGCACGTACAAAACATCACACAGTGGAAGCACATCCCTAAGCACCTTGCATTGTACAAGGTCTTAGAGACAAGCCTCTACCATATATAATAGTTACCATGTCACACTACAGCCTATAAAACATCACACAGTGGAATAATCATAGCTAGTAGAGCATTAGTTACCAGTTAATAATAGTTGCAATCCATCACAAGCAATAGTACCTAGATATGAGTAGATATAGGTACGGTAATACACGACAAGTACTCGCAAACAAGAGCTAACATAACAAGTTCATTTCACATTGATACATGGCCCACCCCAGTTCTAAATGAGGTGGATGGTGATCATCATCCTCAAGTCATGGCGACGGGTGTTCGCAATAGTGAGTAGGATGGCCTGTCCTACCCGAAGATTCTTGGCACGAAGGAACTTCTTCCACCCTGCCCTGCTCAAGACAGTGCGACCGTCCGTGTCCACTGCATAGGCACAGCTGGTGATGGAGCCCGTTCTGGTAAGGCGTAGTCCAGCAGCCATGCATTCTTCGTTCGGGTCGATGCCACAGCTATCAAGTAACCTCTTAGGTAATTTCTGAAAATAGTTGACATGATATATGATCATGTCAGGTGCAATTATCAACAAAGCATACACTTCAAGACACATATATCATTGGATTCAATACTGAGCATATATATCATCACATCACTACACTATACGCCAAGCATCAAATTACTACAGTAATTAGGCATATCATTAGATTACTTCATACACTAAGCATATCATCGCATATTACTACACTACATGCATGTCATAAAATTCTTCACTAAATGAATTCTAAACTAGGCCTCTCATCACAGTACTACAACATGCATATCATATGAACTACTACACTAACTAAGCATGCATATCATGTAATTACCACACTAAGTAACATACCATGATATGTCGTTTAACATTCGCCTTTGTGAGGCGGGTCACGAATGACTTCCCTAGGTAGTCTTCACGTAGCGGAAGCATGTCCCAGAGGTTGCCGATTTCCTCGTCGCCCAGTCTGAGTCCTTGGGCATACAGGTATTCAACAAGTGGGTTCTCATCATCATCTGAATCGTCATCATCTGAATCAACACCATCTTCCTCCTCATGAACTTCATCCTCACTATCCGGAATCAAATTTAGATAGATAACAGAAATCCTGGGCCTATCTCTTCTGAAGGAGAAGCTGATCAATTCACCCCCACTAAGACGCATGCGGGCGATGAAACGATCCCAATCATCTCCTCCTATCTGGGTTATCTTTCGCCCCTTCTCGACCTGCATAGTGTATGGGCCCCCAAGAGCGTCGAAGGTCACGGTGTCTGCGACGAGCTCATTGAATGCCAATCTCACATTGCATGGTACGATCTGTGTAAGATAAAAACAAATAACAGACACAATACATTAGTGGAAATAGCAAAAAAACAAAAAGAATGTACTGTCAGAAGGTTCATATAAATTGTTACCGCTGCAAAAACAAAAGAAGGCTGGAAGTAGATGCCGAACAGCGTGGCAGTAGAAAGGCTGGTCCGGCACCGTGAGTTGCAGCGTCCACATTGTGCTTCCTCCATTCTACACAGAACATGTTGAACTCTAAGTTGAATTGTACATAGTACAATACAAAGATCATACATATAATAAATCATAGTGATAACCTATACTGGCAATGGCCAATCAATCTATTTTCTATCATCTACGTAATAAAGAAATGCCAATGACAATGGCAATGCCCGTCTCATCTAAACCTGGGAATAGTTCGGCATCCAAACTAAAACCAGTCCAATCCACGGCACACATCAAAACCAAACCAATCCAGATATTTTCATTTAGAATCTAGACCAAACCAAACTATACATGCTCGTCATCCAACCCAGTCCAAACCGTTTTCAACTTTTGGATTGAATCCAAAGGTTCAAACCGTGGACAAAGCCATATGCGAGGGCACGTCATGAATCTAGATCAGACATGACGTCAAAGCTCGAGAGAGCCGACGAGCTCCGGCCGGCAACAGCGGCTCCTGGATTTGAAGCAGTAGTAGGTGGTAGTGGCGGCTCAAACTAATTGATTGATTTGGTCTCAAACCATAGAAACCAAATCAAGATCCAATCCAAAAACTAAGTTTCAGTCCAAACCAATCGACTCAGATCCGCCTCGGTAGGGAGACGCGGTTGGGGAAGGGAAGAAGAGGGAGATCTCACGTACTTGCCGGAGTTGGCGGCGGCCGCGCACCGGCAGCGAAGAGAGGGGTCGTCGGGAGATGGCGGCGGCGGCGGCGCTGGTCGAGAAGGGGAGAAAGAAAGATGTGGAGTGGTCGAGACGGGGAGAAAGAAAAATGTGGTACATGTGGTGGCTCGGTTGTGTGGATGACAAAGGGACCCACTTGTGAGACCGATAGCAATTGATGGCAAACCGCAGGAGGTGCACGACCGCCACGTCCCCACGTGGAATGGGGACGACCGGGTGGGTGTGTCAAGTCAAATCGGCACCCGCGGCTTCTCGGTAACTCCAAGAGGCAGGAGCAGTGCATTTCTTCCCCAAATCGGGTAGAAAACCATCGTCCTCTCCCCACCCTCTCTTCCTTCCTCACCACCTCACCACCCTCTCCTCCTTCCTCACCACCCTCCTCCCTTCCTACGCCTCCCTCCTCCTGTCTTCGACCGACGATGAAGCACGGACGTGAATATGCGGCGGACGAGCCGGAGGCAACCATCGGAGCAGAGCAGTCTGCTGCCATGGCTGCAGCCGTAGGTGGAGCGACAGAGTCTGCTGTAGCGGCGGAAGCTGCCGGTGCAGCGACCGCTGTGCCTGCTCCCGCTGCCATCGCAGCCGTCGAGGCACCCGTCGGCGAGCACAAGGTCGGGGAAGATCTGGAGGAGGAGGAGATGAGAAGGCGTAAGCGCAAGGTGCATGACGAAATAGAAGAGCTCTACGAGGAGAACGCCATAAAGGAGTTCGACGTAGATTGCAGGAAGGGCAGCGACTTCGACAAGGATGCCATCGACGAGCTATCTGAGGTAGTACTCTGTTTTTTGCTCTGTTTTTTTCATGACATTGGGGTTTTTCTTGTTAACTAGATGAGCATCAATTTCACTTGGACGTGCTAGTTCTACGTATATAGGATTGTAGGGATCTAGCATAGATCTTCATGTTGGATGTGGATTTTTAAATCTGATTCACATTCTGATTCCAGCAGATACTCTGGGTTTTTTTCATGGCATTGGGGTTTGTCTTGTTAACTAGATGAGCATAAGTTTCACAAGGGATACATTAATGAAAGAAGTGGGGTAATGAACCCAAATACAAGAAAATGTTCATGGCAGGGATACATTAATGAAAAAAGTGGGTTAAACAATGGATATATGGCAGGATTCTCCATTGGCTTCCCAAGGACAGTGACAAAATGCTGCAGTTCCTGATTCATTTTATTTTATGTAGATGAATTAATTTGCACACATGTTCATAGATGATTAGTTTGCACACATGTTCATAGATGATCCATTTGCAAATTCTATAGAGATTTCCATTTTGCAAAGGAAGTGATCGCTCCCTTAATAATTATGGGCTGACAGTACATATCCACTGGATACCAAAAAATCAAAACATTTCATCTAGCCAATTTTCCACAGTATGTTATCTAGATGATCACAGCCACATCTCTCATCAATATGAGCAGCGAGACACCCCATAGCTCCTTCACCAATTTCCTTCTCAAACTTATCAGGGTCTAACAATGTTGGAGAAGCAGTATTGCCGCTGTCAGAAAGAATAATGGTTTCTTCATTCCAGTAGATAGAACAAACCCCCCTTGTGTGAAACATGAAGGAGTATAATGAAGCCATTTTTCTGATTCCAATAAAAATTACACCTGTAACAAGTATCAAATATCATTAAACCAAGCCACTTCATGAAGTCTTTCATGTGTTAATTATGTACTACTTGTGCACTAATCTATAAATGCAACTATTCCACCGTCCATATTTATGCATGTCAATTTCTTTGGCTCAATTATGTATGTGCACATACGCCTTGTTTCTAGCAAATAGATAGTTGCCATGTTACACATGTGTACTTTCAAAACATTGTAATTAAAGTCAATGTACCATAATAGATTAGCTGAGTTCTTCTATGTGTACTAATTCACTAATTCACAGGAGGATGACGACGACGTGGACTACAGCATGGACAGCAGGCACAACAAGAGCCGGTACACCCTGAGGCATCTGATTGCTGGGAAGATCAAGTACCGTTTCTTTGGCAAGATTGGGTGCCCTTTCTGTTGCAAGGTGATCGGTGGCGGCATAGATGGCATGATCCAGCATGCCTTCAGCACTGGCAATGGACATGGTAAGAAGCATAAAGCCAGTACTCTGGCTAAACATGCTGCCTACGCATGCTTCCTCGAGATTGTCAAAGTCAATGAGCCCTACAACATGCATTGAAGAAGGGAGAGAAGTGATGTGCTGCTAGAGTGCTGCTGCTGCCCCAGGACCATCGTGTCCTGTTATGTTATCTATGTTTGTTTGTTGTTGGAGTCTAAAACTGATGTCCTATGGTGTGTCTGAACCTATGCTGAGCGGTGGTTGATCTGTCGTTTATGTTAAGAGTTTGCTGCTACTCTGGTTTAGTGTTCCTAGTTGTTAATACTTTTTTGGTGATGCATGTTTAAGCCTTGTACAATGCTAGATGCTTAGGGTGGTGCTTAGAAAAATAAACAGGGTTTTTCTGAAGCACCGGTGCCTATTTCTACAGGAGAGACACCTAGTTATGCGTCTACCCTGTACAAATAAGCACATGTGCTTAAGAAAAGCCTGGTTTATTTCTATAAGCAACTCCCCTAAGCACCTTGCATTGTACAAGGCCTTAGCAACTCAAGTATTGTACGGTGGTCTATGTTATGGTTGCTGTGTTATTCTGCCGTACGGTGATGCATGCTAGGAACTCTAATAATATGACTATGGTAGTTATAGCTTGGCATGACTATGTTTAGTGTATAACTCAGCATGTTCATGCCATATCTATGAGCAGTTACAACTGAACTATGCATTAATTTTTGACAAAATTAAAGCATGCAAATGATTGCCGATTCCACCTATTGACAAATCAAGCTTTGTACTGATGATGCATTAGATATTGCAATAAGTAGAGGATGCTCATGATTACCAAAAGTACCTACTTCCACTTTCTGATAAGAACTAAACGTGTATCAAATGATGCTAAAAGTAGAGCATGAGCATGAGAATGTATCAATGCATTAGATATTGCAATAAGTAGAGGATGCTCATGATTGCCATAAGTACCTATTTCCACTTTCTGATAAGAACAAAACGTGTATCAAATGATGCTAGAAGTAGAGCATGAGCATGAGAATGTATCAATGCATTAGATATTGCAATAAGTAGAGGATTCTCATGATTGCCAAAAGTACCTATTTCCACTTTCTGATAAGAACAAAACGTGTATCAAATGATGCTAGAAGTAGAGCATGAGCATGAGAATGTATCAATTGATGCTACATATTTGTGTTTGAATGGGCTCAATAAAGCTGGTGCTGGTTTATGCTCTCTGCGTGACCGTGATGGTAACGAAGACACTTGGTTGGCTATGGTCTTGCTGTCAAATTTAAGTTTCAGTTCTTTAAGACTCTTTGTTTTTGCTGCTTGCTCGGGATCGACTAGCTTTCTCGGGCGTCCACGTTCTCCCTTCCTTTTGGGGGAGTTGGGTGCACCATTTTTGGGGGAGTTGGGTGCACCGGTATCCTTCTGGGAGTTGGATGTGTCAGGTTCGTTGGAACCATCAGGATTGTTGACTAATTGTATGTCCTCTTCTGAAGCATCAGGTAGAACTGCTTGCTGGGTATCGTACACCTCCTTCTGTATAAGAGAGAGTGTTGCGTTAGTTCTAATCTTGAGACTTATGAAATAAATGATATATTCTTCATGTAGCGCTAACCATTATGGGGAACTTATATGATTCGAGACGAAGCGCATTGCAATTTGAATGTAGTAAGGTTGTACATATTTTCCACCTGAAAATATCTATCCTTGCCTATATTGGATAACCGACACTGACGTCAGCATAGCTTTCAAGCTAAACAAAGTACAAATTTAAATTAGGCATTCAATTACCTGGTTCAAAATATCGGTCATTTCATCCCCGTTCCATGACAACATGTACTATAGTGTCCAAACCGCACAGGAAGTCCTGCGATGTTTAGTTAAAGATCAGTAATCTTATTCGTGTACGCAAATAATAATTTATGAGGCCATGCATACCCATCGGTCTGTTGTGGTATGTTCTCATAGCGTTTTTTGGTCCATTCGGCAAAATTGATGTTCTTAGCTGGTGATATCAACCCTTTCTTGATAGCTTCGTCAATGCAGAACTGGATCGAGTCCACCTAGGGTACGACGAGTTATACATAGGGTTACGGTACTTTGGGAGCTCATGTTCCATGCGGATCAAAAGAGGCAGAAGGAGAACACTTACAAGAGAATCTTCCTTGGTCTTGTCGCAATGATAATTCATGGAGTTCAAAGTCTGAATTTCTTTTTTGTCAAAATTAAACATCATTAGCATCCAATGGTTTTAGTGTACATTGAGTGGGACATGCACCTGCAGTTGAATTTGGGTTGGGTTGAGAACCGAAATTTTTCGTGTACGGTGTGTACGTAAACTATGAAAGTGTGGAAAACGTGTACCTTTCGGCGCCCTACAAATTTTCCTGCTACACGAGCTAACCATGAGGCTGCACGTCCAACAGGAACCACCCCCTTCATTTGTAACAACTTTTCAGTTTTTTGAGGGGATATGATTGAGGTAGTATCATTCTCAATTTGGCTAATGCGAGCATATGCCATAATAACCTGCGAAATTTTCAATCATACAATAATAAGATAGTTGTTGCAGTAATGATGTAGAATAGAGTATAATGGGCTTACATCACCATAAATGTATTTGTCGTCCAAATTTCGCTTCAGAACTATTGCATCTACTTTAGAAACTTCGGAAACTACTAATTAGATAGAAACTTCAGAACTTCAGAAACTTCAGAACTGGATGTTTTTACCATTTGGTTGCCGCAGTGATGTGGTATACCAGGACGAGATCCTCCACGCATAACTGCAGAACTGAAGCCATTTGTGGAGGTTCATCTTCCCTGGTATACTCGACATCAACGTCGATCGACCGAGAAACCATGCCGCCGAGCCTCCTCCTCATGTCGCGGATCCTCTTGTCAGCTTCGTCTGGATTGCTGGTGCATACGACATCCAGCTTCTCCTTCAAGTGGATATCAACCATGAGCGGCACGGTGTAGTCCTGCTTCTGCTCGGGGACCGGAACGTCGTCGTCGACCATCAGCGGCTCCTTGCCAGACGCCTCACCACGGTGCTGCTTGGCAGACGCTGGGGAGTTGCTCCACGATGCCTCCGCCATTCCCTTGGCAGACGGAGGGGAGTTGCTCCACGATTCCTCCACCATTGCCCTCCTGGCCAGCGATAGTGGAGGCAGAGGGGAGTTGCTTGATGGTGGAGGCAGAGGGAGGCAGAGGGAGGAAGATGGAGTGGCAATGGAATGAGGAGGGAGGCAGAGGGAGGAAGATGGAGCTGCAATGGAATAGGAGGGGAGTTACCTGCGTCGTGGTCGTGGGGAGTTGCCAGTGGAGGGGAGACGTGGGGAGTTGCCAGTGGAGGGGAGACGTGGGGAGTTGCCTCCAAAACTCAAACTGAAGGAAATATGCCCTAGAGGCAATAATAAAGTTATTATTTATTTCCTTATATCATGATAAATGTTTATTATTCATGCTAGAATTGTATTAACCGGAAACATAATACATGTGTGAATACATAGACAAACTTAGTGTCACTAGTATGCCTCTACTTGACTAGCTCGTTAATCAAAGATGGTTATGTTTCCTAACCATGAACAAGGTGTTGTTATTTGATTAACGAGGTCACATCATTAGTTGAATGATCTGATTGACATGACCTATTTCATTAGCTTAGCACCCGATCGTTTAGTATGTTGCTATTGCTTTCTTCATGACTTATACATGTTCCTATGACTATGAGATTATGCAACTCCCGTTTACCGGAGGAACACTTTGTGTGCTACCAAACGTCACAATGTTACTGGGTGATTATAAAGGAGCTCTACAGGTGTCTCCAAAGGTAGATGTTGGGTTGGCGTATGTCGAGATTAGGATTTGTCACTCCGATTGTCAGAGAGGTATCTCTGGGCCCTCTCGGTAATGCACATCACATAAGCCTTGCAAGCATTGCAACTAATGAGTTAGTTGCGAGATGATGTATTACGGAACGAGTAAAGAGACTTGCCGGTAACGAGATTGAACTAGGTATTGGATACCGATGATCGAATCTCGGGCTAGTAACATACCGATGACAAAGGGAACAACGTATGTTGTTATGTGGTCTGACCGATAAAGATCTTCATTGAATATGTAGGAGCCAATATGGGCATCCAGGTCCCGCTATTGGTTATTGACCGGAGATGTGTCTCAGTCATGTCTGCATTATTCTCGAACCATAGGGTCCGCACGCTTAACGTTACGATGACAGTTATTATGAGTTTATGCATTTTGATGTACCGAAGTTAGTTCGGAGTCTCGGATGTGATCACGGACATGACGAGGAGTCTCTAAATGGTCAAGACATAAAGATTGATATATTGGAAGCCTATATTTGGACATCGGAAGTGTTCCGGGTGAAATCGGGATTTTACCGGAGTATCGGGAGGTTACCGGAACCCCCCGGGAGCCATATGGACCTTGATGGGCTTTAGTGGAAAGGAGAAAGGGGCAGCCCAAGGTGGCCGCGCGCCTCCCCCCTCCCCTAGTCCTATTAGGATTAGGAGAGGTGGCCGGCCCCCCTCTCTCTCTTTCCCCCTCGGGGAATCCTAGTCCAACTAGGATTGGGGGGGAGTCCTACTCCGGTAGGAGTAGGACTCCTCCTGCGCCCTCCTCCTGGCCGGCGGCCCCCTACCCCTTGGCTCCTTTATATACAGAGGCAGGGGGCACCTCTAGACACACAAGTTGATCCTTGAGATCGTTCCTTAGCCGTGTGTGGTGCCCCCTGCCACCATATTCCACCTCGATCATATTGTAGCGGTGCTTAGGCGAAGCCCTGCGATAGTAGAACATCAAGATCGTCACCACGCCGTCGTGCTGACGGAACTCCTCCCCGACGCTTTGCTGGATCGGAGCCAGGGGATCGTCATCGAGCTGTACGTGTGCTAAGAACTCGGAGGTGCCGGAGTAACGGTGCTTGGATCGGTCAGATCGGGAAGACGTACGACTACTTCCTCTACGTTGCGTCAACACTTCCGCAGTCGGTCTGCGTAGGTACGTAGACAACACTCTCCCCTCTCGTTGCTATGCATCACCATGATCTTGCGTGTGCGTAGGAAATTTTTTGAAATTACTGCTTTCCCCAACAGTGGCATCCGAGCCTAGGTTTTATGGTTTGATGTTATATGCACGAGTAGAACACAAGTGAGTTGTGGGCGATATAAGTCATACTGCCTACCAGCATGTCATACTTTGGTTCGGCGGTATTGTTGGACGAGACGACCCGGACTGACATTACGCGTACGCTTACGCGAGACCGGTTCTCCCGACGTGCTTTGCACATAGGTGGCTTGCGGGCGACAGTCTCTCCAACTTTAGTTGAACCAAGTGTGGCTACGCCCGGTCCTTGCGAAGGTTAAAACGGAGTCTATTTGACAAACTATCGTTGTGATTTTGATGCGTAGGTGAGATTGGTTCTTGCTTAAGCCCGTAGCAGCCACGTAAAACTTGCAACAACAAAGTAGAGGACGTCCAACTTGTTTTTGCAGGGCATGTTGTGATGTGATATGGTCAAGGCATGATGATGAATTTTATTGTATGAGATGATCATGTTTTGTAACCGAGTTATCGGCAACTAGCAGGAGCCATATGGTTGTCGCTTTATTGTATGCAATGCAATCGCGATGTAATGCTTTACTTTATCACTAAGCGGTAGCGATAGTCGTGGAAGCATAAGATTGGCGAGACGACAACGATACTACGATGGAGATCAAGGTGTCGCGCCGGTGACGATGGTGATCATGACAGTGCTCCGGAGATGGAGATCACAAGCACAAGATGATGATGGCCATATCATATCACTTATATTGATTGCATGTGATGTTTATCTTTTTATGCATCTTATATTGCTTTGATTGACGGTAGCATTATAAGATGATCTCTCACTAAATTATCAAGAAGTGTTCTCCCTGAGTATGCACCGTTGCCAAAGTTCGTCGTGCCCAGACACCACGTGATGATCGGGTGTGATAAGCTCTACGTCCATCTACAACGGGTGCAAGCCATTTTTGCACACGCAGAATACTCAGGTTAAACTTGACGAGCCTAGCATATGCAGATATGGCCTCGGAACACAGAGACCGAAAGGTCGAGCGTGAATCATATAGTAGATATGATCAACATAACGATGTTCACCATTGAAAACTACTCCATCTCACGTGATGATCGGTTATGGTTTAGTTGATTTGGATCACGTGATCACTTAGAGGATTAGAGGGATGTCTATCTAAGTGGGAGTTCTTAAGTAATTTGATTAATTGAACTTAAACTTATCATGAACTTAGTACCTGATAGTATCTTGCTTGTTTATGTTGATCGTAGATAGATGGCTCGTGCTGTTGTTCCGTTGAATTTTAATGCGTTCCTTGAGAAAGCAAAGTTGAAAGATGATGGTAGCAATTACACGGACTGGGTCCATAACTTGAGGATTATCCTCATTGCTGCTCAGAAGAATTACGTCCTGGAAGCACTACTGGGTGCCAGGCCTGCTGCTGGAGCAACACCAGATGTTATGAACGTCTGGCAGAGCAAAGCTGATGACTACTCGATAGTTCAGTTGCCATGCTTTACGGCTTAGAATCGGGACTTCAACGACGTTTTGAACGTCATGGAGCATATGAGATGTTCCAGGAGTTGAAGTTAATATTTCAAGCAAATGCCCGGATTGAGAGATATGAAGTCTCCAATAAGTTCTATAGCTGCAAGATGGAGGAGAACAGTTCTGTCAGTGAGCATATACTCAAAATGTCTGGGTATAATAATCACTTGATTCAGATGGGAGTTAATCTTCCAGATGATTGCGTCATTGACAGAATTCTCCAATCACTACCACCAAGCTACAAGAGCTTTGTGATGAACTATAATATGCAAGGGATGAACAAGACTATTCCCGAGCTCTTCGCAATGCTAAAAGCTGCGGAGGTAGAAATCAAGAAGGAGCATCAAGTGTTGATGGTTAACAAGACCACTAGTTTCAAGAAAAAGGGCAAAGGGAAGAAGAAGGGGAACTTCAAGAAGAACGGCAAGCTAGTTGCTGCTCAGGAGAAGAAACCCAGTCTGGACCTAAGCCTGAAACTGAGTGCTTCTACTGCAAGCAGACTGGTCACTAGAAGCGGAACTGCCCCAAGTATTTGGCGGATAAGAATGATGGCAAGGTGAACAAAGGTATATGTGATATACATGTTATTGATGTGTACCTTACTAGAGCTCGCAGTAGCACCTGGGTATTTGATACTGGTTCTATTGCTAATATTTGCAACTCGAAACAGGGACTACGGATTAAGCGAACACTGGCGAAGGACGAGGTGACGATGCGCGTGGGAAACGGTTCCAAAGTCGATGTGATCGTAGTCGGCACGCTACCTCTACATCTACCTTCGGGATTAGTATTAGACCTAAATAATTGTTATTTGGTGCCAGCGTTGAGCACGAACATTATATCTGGATCTTGTTTAATGCGAGACGGTTATTCATTTAAATCAGAGAATAATGGTTGTTCTATTTATATGAGTAATATCTTTTATGGTCATGCACCCTTGAAGAGTGGTCTATTCTTATTGAATCTCGATAGTAGTAATACACATATTCATAATGTTGAAGCCAAAAGATGCAGAGTTGATAATGATAGTGCAACTTATTTGTGGCACTGCCGTTTAGGTCATATCGGTGTAAAGCGCATGAAGAAACTCCATACTGATGGGCTTTTGGAACCACTTGATTATGAATCGCTTGGTACTTGCGAACCGTGCCTCATGGGCAAGATGACTAAAACACCGTTCTCCGGTACTATGGAGAGAGCAACAGATTTGTTGGAGATCATACATACAGATGTGTGTGGTTCGATGAATATTGAGGCTCGTGGCGGATATCGTTATTTTCTCACCTTCACAGATGACTTAAGCAGATATGGGTATATCTACTTAATGAAACATAAGTCTGAAACATTTGAAAAGTTCAAAGAATTTCAGAGTGAAGTTGAAAATCATCGTAACAAGAAAATAAAGTTTCTACGATCTGATCGTGGAGGAGAATATTTGAGTTACGAGTTTGGTGTACATTTGAAAAATTGTGGAATAGTTTCGCAACTCACGCCACCCGGAACACCACAGCGTAATGGTGTTTCCGAACGTCGTAATCGTACTTTACTAGATATGGTGCGATCTATGATGTCTCTTACTGATTTACCGCTATCGTTTTGGGGTTATGCTTTAGAGACGGCCGCATTCACGTTAAATAGGGCACCATCAAAATCTGTTGAGACGACGCCTTATGAACTGTGGTTTGGCAAGAAACCAAAGTTGTCGTTTCTTAAAGTTTGGGGCTGCGATGCTTATGTGAAAAAGCTTCAACCTGATAAGCTCGAACCCAAATCAGAGAAATGTGTCTTCATAGGATACCCAAAGGAGACTGTTGGGTACACCTTCTATCACAGATCCGAAGGCAAGACATTCGTTGCTAAGAATGGATCCTTTCTAGAGAAGGAGTTTCTCTCGAAAGAAGTGAGTGGGAGGAAAGTAGAACTTGACGAGGTAACTGTACCTGCTCCCTTATTGGAAAGTAGTACATCACAGAAAACTGTTTCTGCGACACCTATACCAATTAGTGAGGAAGCTAATGATGATGATCATGAAACTTCAGGACAAGATACTACTGAACCTCGTAGATCAACCAGAGCGAGATCCGCACCAGAGTGGTACGGTAATCCTGTTCTGGAAATCATGCTGCTAGATCATGATGAACCTACGAACTATGAAGAAGCGATGGTGAGCCCAGATTCCGCAAAGTGGCTTGAAGCCATGAAATCTGAGATGGGATCCATGTATGAGAACAAAGTATGGACTTTGGTTGACTTGCCCGATGATCGGCAAGCAATTGAGAATAAATGGATCTTCAAGAAGACTGACGCTGATGGTAATGTTACTGTCTACAAAGCTCGACTTGTCGCAAAAGGTTTTCGACAAGTTCAAGGGGTTGACTACGATGAGACCTTCTCACCCGTAGCGATGCTTAAGTCTGTCCAAATCATGTTAGCAATTGCCGCATTTTATGATTATGAAATTTGGCAGATGGATGTCAAAACTGCATTCCTGAATGGATTTCTGGAAGAAGAGTTGTATATGATGCAACCGGAAGGTTTTGTCGATCCAAAGGGAGCTAACAAAGTGTGCAAGCTCCAGCGATCCATTTATGGACTGGTGCAAGCCTCTCGGAGTTGGAATAAACGCTTTGATAGTGTGATCAAAGCATTTGGTTTTATATAGACTTTCGGTGAAGCCTGTATTTACAAGAAAGTGAGTGGGAGCTCTGTAGCATTTCTAATATTATATGTGGATGACATATTGCTGATTGGAAATGATATAGAATTTCTGGATAGCATAAAGGGATACTTGAATAAGAGTTTTTCAATGAAAGACCTCGGTGAAGCTGCTTACATATTAGGCATAAAGATCTATAGAGATAGATCAAGACGCTTAATTGGACTTTCACAAAGCACATACCTTGACAAGATTTTGAAGAAGTTCAAAATGGATCAAGCAAAGAAAGGGTTCTTGCTTGCGTTACAAGGTGTGAAGTTGAGTCAGACTCAATGCCCGACCACTGCAGAAGATAGAGAGAAAATGAAAGATGTTCCCTATGCTTCAGCCATAGGCTCTATCATGTATGCAATGTTGTGTACCAGACCTGATGTGTGCCTTGCTATAAGTTTAGCAGGGAGGTACCAAAGTAATCCAGGAGTGGATCACTGGACAGCGGTCAAGAACATCCTGAAATACCTGAAAAGGACTAAGGATATGTTTCTCGTATATGGAGGTGACAAAGAGCTCATCGTAAGAGGTTACGTTGATGCAAGCTTTGACACTGATCCGGACGATTCTAAATCGCAAACCGGATACGTGTTTACATTAAATGGTGGAGCTGTCAGTTGGTGCAGTTCTAAACAAAGCGTCGTAGCGGGATCTACATGTGAAGCGGAGTACATAGCTGCTTCGGAAGCAGCGAACGAAGGAGTCTGGATGAAGGAGTTCATATCCGATCTAGGTGTCATACCTAGTGCATCGGGTCCAATGAAAATCTTTTGTGACAATACTGGTGCAATTGCCTTGGCAAAGGAATCCAGATTTCACAAGAGAACCAAGCACATCAAGAGACGCTTCAATTCCATCCGGGATCTAGTCCAGGTGGGAGACATAGAGATTTGCAAGATACATACGGATCTGAATGTTGCAGACCCGTTGACTAAGCCTCTTCCACGAGCAAAACATGATCAACACCAAGGCTCCATGGGTGTTAGGATCATTACTGTGTAATCTAGATTATTGACTCTAGTGCAAGTGGGAGACTGAAGGAAATATGCCCTAGAGGCAATAATAAAGTTATTATTTATTTCCTTATATCATGATAAATGTTTATTATTCATGCTAGAATTGTATTAACCAGAAACATAATACATGTGTGAATACATAGACAAACTTAGTGTCACTAGTATGCCTCTACTTGACTAGCTCATTAATCAAAGATGGTTATGTTTCCTAACCATGAACAAGGTGTTGTTATTTGATTAACGAGGTCACATCATTAGTTGAATGATCTGATTGACATGACCTATTTCATTAGCTTAACACCCGATCGTTTAGTATGTTGCTATTGCTTTCTTCATGACTTATACATGTTCCTATGACTATGAGATTATGCAACTCCCGTTTACCGGAGGAACACTTTGTGTGCTACCAAACGTCACAACGTTACTGGGTGATTATAAAGGAGCTCTACAGGTGTCTCCAAAGGTAGATGTTGGGTTGGCGTATTTCGAGATTAGGATTTGTCACTCCGATTGTCGGAGAGGTATCTCTGGGCCCTCTCGGTAATGCACATCACATAAGCCTTGCAAGCATTGCAACTAATGAGTTAGTTGCGAGATGATGTATTACGGAACGAGTAAAGAGACTTGCCGGTAACGAGATTGAACTAGGTATTGGATACCGACGATCGAATCTCGGGCTAGTAACATACCGATGACAAAGGGAACAACGTATGTTGTTATGCGGTCTCACCGATAAAGATCTTCGTTGAAGATGTAGGAGCCAATATGGGCATCCAGGTCCCGCTATTGGTTATTGACTGGAGATGTGTCTCGGTCATGTCTGCATTATTCTCGAACCGTAGGGTCCGCACGCTTAACGTTACGATGACAGTTATTATGAGTTTATGCATTTTGATGTACCGAAGTTAGTTTGGAGTCCCGGATGTGATCACGGACATGACGAGGAGTCTCGAAATGGTCGAGACATAAAGATTGATATATTGGAAGCCTATATTTGGACATCGGAAGTGTTCCGGGTGAAATCGGGATTTTACCGGAGTACCGGGAGGTTACCGGAACCCCCCGGGAGCCATATGGGCCTTGATGGGCTTTAGTGGAAAGGAGAAAGGGGCAGCCCAAGGTGGCCGCGCACCTCCCCCCTCCCCTAGTCCTATTAGGACTAGGAGAGGTGGCCGGCCCCCCTCTCTCTCTTTCCCCCTCGGGGAATCCTAGTCCAACTAGGATTGGGGGGGAGTCCTACTCCCGGTAGGAGTAGGACTCCTCCTGCGCCCTCCTCCTGGCCGGCGGCCCCCTCCCCCTTGGCTCCTTTATATACGAAGGCAGGGGCACCTCTAGACACACAAGTTGATCCTTGAGATCGTTCCTTAGCCGTGTGCGGTGCCCCCTGCCACCATATTCCACCTCGATCATATTGTAGCGGTGCTTAGGCGAAGCCCTGCGACAGTAGAACATCAATATCGTCACCACGCCGTCGTGCTGACGGAACTCCTCCCCGATGCTTTGCTGGATCGGAGCCCGGGGATCGTCATCGAGCTGTACGTGTGCTAAGAACTCGGAGGTGCCGGAGTAACGGTGCTTGGATCGGTCGGATCGGGAAGACATACGACTACTTCCTCTACGTTGCGTCAACGCTTCCGCAGTCGGTCTGCGTAGGTACGTAGACAACACTCTCCCCTCTCGTTGCTATGTGTCACCATGATCTTGCGTGTGCGTAGGAAATTTTTTGAAATTACTGCGTTCCCCAACACAAACGTCCTGCCCTTTGGCCCTCGAAAACTCTGGAGGGGAGACGTGGGCCCTTTGGTTTATCCTGTTTCTGAAACAAAACAAAAAAAATAACAGATGATCTCTTCCATAAACAAAACTAGGTTTCCAAGTTTTTGTATTTTTTTGAATTTTTTTGAATTTATAATGCCCTCTAGACTGACTGCTGAAAACATCAGTCTATGCCTCAAGGGGGCATTGTAAAATTAATTTTTTCAAAATTTTCTTTCATAGACATGTTTGGCACATGTGGGTCACCATGTACAAGAAAATTTGGGTGATTTGGAGGTGGTGGAAAAATTCACCTTTTTCCAAAACTGGCTTAAGTTAGACAAAATGGTCCCTCCGTAAATGGAACGACTGCAAGGCAACGCTCATAGTGCTCTGTAAATGGAACGGACTGCAAGGCTTCGACGTCATGGAGAGCTTCGTTAATCCGTCGCGACGCAAGGCAACGCTCATAGTGCTCTAGCATTTCAAACAACGACATCTTACCCTCAAGATGCGTATGTAGCACAGAGTTCAAGCTCTCACTCCTCTGATTGCTGCTCAATCCTAGGAAACAACGCCCCTCAAGATATGGAGCACACCACAACTTTCTCATCTGATACATCTGATGCAGCCAAGACTCCTCACTGGTTACTTTATTCCGTTGTAATAATTGTATCCATTTTATCTCATGCTCTTCAATGGAAGAAGTATCATAAATGAAAGATCTGAATTCCTCCTTTACGTCGTCATCATGCAGATGGCGTACAATGTTCTGCTGAATGTGCCATATACATAGTCTATGGTTTGTGTCTGGCTAGACCACCCTTATTGCTCTCTGCATTGCAAGGTCCCCATCTGTGATCACAGATATCGGATGCTTCTGTGCCATGCAATCAGAAAAGGTCCGCAACATCCACTCGTATGCCTGGCTTGTTTCATGAGAAATTATACCACAGCAAAAATAACAGTGCTGCGGTGGTGATTCAACCCGACAAACGGCACGAGTGGCAGATTGTATTTGTTGGTTCTGTATGTGCTATCGAAAACAATGACGTCTCCGAAAGCCTCGTAGTCAAGTCGCGACTGACTATCAGCCCAGAACAGTCCCTTCAGATGGCCATGCTCGTCTACCAAGTACTTGAAGAAAAAATCCCCATCTCGCTCTCGCCTCGCCATCATGTGCATGATCACCGTATTAGCATCACCGGCACTGATTGTCTCCTGCTTATTAGCATGATAGAAATTATAAACGTCCCTCTTTATGCATCCAACCTTATCAAATCCACCATATTGAAAGCACAAAATATCCATAATACGGTATTTGCGGATCCCACATTTTTCCATGTCCGCAATGTCCGCTTTCTGCTCATCGCTAATTCGTCTGTGCGAACGCAGCAGACAAGAAAGATCCCGTGGGGCTAGAGGATGGCTGTGCTCATCGATGAAATCCTTGACAAACCACCGACCGGTTTCCTCCTGTCTCGTAATGACCAATTTAGCATTACACCCAACACGAGTTAAACTTCGTGGCCTCCTCTTTCTATCTTCCATCTTTCTTTTCATGTGCTTCTCTTTGCAAAACCCTTGATGACTACACACAATTTTCCTTAAAATTATGTATTTGTTGGATCCATCCCACTCAACGTAGCTTTTCCTCACACTAAAACCTTTTTCAAGAGCATATTTGTTGTAGAATTCATAGCCTTCAGCCTCACTATCAAACATCTTGCTGACAACATTTACATACTCGAACATACTCTCATCACTTGCATACGCCATGTTTTCCTGCATATGACATGTGAGGGAAACCAATCATCAACATCTTTCTGTTTATCAATGTTGCAGGTGTAAAATAGCTCATAGGCAAATACAAGTGCATGGAAAAGAATTTGCTCGTTTGACATGTGAGGGAAACCAATCATCAACGTCCAACAAGTAGTATCTCATCTTCCTTTAAACTATATTTCATGCACTATGAAAACCTAAAGTGATGATGACTTTAATAAACTAAATTAAGTGAACTATGGAACCAACATCTCATCTTCCTTTAGTATATCTCATCTCAAACGTCAAGTAAGTCACTTTTTTCTGCGGTACCAAAGGAAGTAAGCAATGCCCTCAACATCTTACTTAAACAAACATGATGCGATTAGCTCAAGAGAAACTATGCCACGATGAAGCTTTCCATTCGTTGTTCTAGTCCGTAGCCGGATCTTGTGGGGTTGAGGTTCTAGTGCATGCACGGTGGAGGGGCGCAACGTCCAAGAGAACGAGCAGAACGCCAAGCCGAATTCATACCTTAAGGATGGTACGCGCGAAGAGATGGGATCGCCCGCCGCGGTCGCCGCCGATTCAGCCGGCGCAGATCCGGCCTTCTTCTTCTTCGGTGACGGCGTGGGGGGCTGGGGTTGGTTGGGTGGAGGAGGAGGACGATGAATTTATTCCTCTCGCCGGGCAGGTCGAGGACGGAGAAGGTCAGGAGCGGCGAGCGGCGACGAATAGATCGGAGGAGGATTCTGAACTGGATCGAGTAGACATGGATCTGGTCCTCAGGGGATCGGTTCAAGAAAAGATATTTCCCCCTGGACCATTATGCCCTTATCGCAATTAACATATTAAATTTAATCAATTAAAATTCCCCACAAGATCTGACGGCTAATAAAAATCAGACGTGATCAGACATGTAAGTACTGCTAAGTACTCCGAGTACTAACCCAATCACCGTAAAACAGCTCATGTTTAAATCGTTGCCAAAATCAGTCCTAGTACTAAATACTACTCCCTCCGTCCCATAATATCATATCGTTTTTCAAGCTAACATCCATCCCTCCCTCATTGTCGGACGGAGGGAGTACTAATGTTCTCTGATGATTGTTTTTTTTAAAAAAAATTGGATGGTTGCTAAAGCGTTGACATACTTGCATCTATCGTTGTTGTTGATGGCTTTGACGTTCGTCTCGGTGGAGCAGACTTTTCTGAACCCATGAGCTTGTAGAAGTTGCCTGGATGAAAAGATCACAGGATCCTAATATTGCGGAGAGGCGACCCCCCCCCCCCCCCCCCCCCCCCGCTACTTCTTGAGCTTGTGTTGGTTTTTCTCTTAAAGAGGAAAGGGCGATGCAGCAAAGTAGAGTAACTATTTCCCTCAATTTTGAGAACTAATGTATCAATCCAGTAGGAGACAACACGCAAGTTACCGAATACCTGCACAAACACCAACTTGCACCCAACGCGATAAGGGGTTGTCAATCCCTTCATGGTTATTTGCAAAGTGAGATCTGATAGAGATGGATAAACGGTAAAGTAATATTTTTGGTATTTTTGTTTATGAAACGGAAAGTAAAAGATTGCAAAGAAAATAAATAGGAAACTAAAATTGTAGATCGGAAACTTATATGATGGAAAATAGACCCGGGGGCCATATGTTTCACTAGAGGCTTCTCTCAAGATAGAAAATATTACGGTGGGTGAACAAATTACTGCTGATCAATTGATAGAAAAGCGCATAATTATGACGATATCTAAGGCAATGATCATGAATATAGGCATCACGTCCGTATCAAGTAGACCGACTCCTGCTTGCATCTACTACTATTACTCCACACATCGACCGACTCCTGCCTGCATCTAGAGTGTTAAGTTCATAGAACAGAGTAACGCATTAAGTAAGATGACATGATGTAGCGGGATAAACTCAAGCAATATGATGAAAACCCCATCTTGTTATCCTCGATGGCAACAATATAATACGTGTCAGTTCTCCTTCTGTCACTGGGATCGAGCACCGCAAGATTGAACCCAAAGCTAAGCACTTCTCCCATTGCAAGAAAACCAATCTAGTTGGCCAAACCAAATCGATAGTTCGAATAGACTTGCAAAGATATCAAATCATGCATATAAGAATTTAAAGAAGATTCAAATAATATTCATAGATAAGTTGATCATAAATCCACAATTCATCGGATCTCGACAAACACACCGCAAAAGAGTATTACATCGGATAGATCTCCAAGAACATCGAGGAGAACATGATATTGAGAATCAAAGAGAGAGAAGAAGCCATCTAGCTACTAGCTATGGACCCGTAGGTCTGAGGTAAACTACTCACGCTTCATCGGAGAGGCAATGGTGTTGATGTAGAAGCCCTCCGTGATCGAATCCCCCTCTTGCAGCCTTGCAGGATGCCAAAAAAGGCCCCTAGATGGGATCTCACAGGTACAGAAGGTTGCGACGATGGAAAAGTGTTTTCGTGGCTCTCCTGGTTGGTTTGGGAATATTTGAGAATATATAGGCGGAAGAAATAGGTCGGTGGAGTCACGAGGGGCCCATAAGGGGGGGGGCTACCCCCATGGGCGCACCCTCCATCCTTGTGGGTGCCTCCTGGCTTCCCTGACGTGTACTCCAAGTCCTCTGGATGTCTTCTGGTCCAAGAAAAATCATCGCGAAAGTTTCATTCTATTCCGTTTGGTATTCCTTTTCTGCGAAACTCTAAAACAAGGAAACAACAGGAACTGGCACTAGGCACTAGGTTAATAGGTTAGTCTCAAAAATAATATAAAATAGCATAATAATGCATATAAAACATTCAAAACAGATAATATAATAGCATGGAACAATCAAAAATTACAGATACGTTGGAGACGTATCACCCCCCTCCTAGATGGGATATGCAGCGCGTCAGCCGATGGGTTGGCTTCTCCCTTCCCCTAGAGGGTCTTGCCTACCCCTTTGACTGTTGGGGCTGATTGGGGAGCGGGGGCTGGGAAGGTGAAGCGGGAAGATCAGACGTTGATGTGGGTGGCCGCGATGGAGCGAGCTGACCCGAGTTTATGTGCTCAGCGGCGACGAAAAGGTGGCGACCTTCCTCGCGAAGGAGACGACAACTACGTTGGCTACCGCAACAACGAACACAAGAATAGAGAGGGAGCTGCTGCAGGAGTGGTATGCATCTACGTGGCGTTGGCGGCTGTGACGACGGCTGCCAAGTCCGCGGGGATGTGTCGTAAGTGGGCCTTCTCATCCCAAGCAGAGGTGTCGCCCTCATCGTCCTCGAGCACCTTCCTCCTACCTCACCGCCCTCCTTATGCACATGGAGGATGACAGGTTCTGGAGGGTCGGCTTCCACGTTCGTGATGCAAGTCGCAGCGACGGGTGGGCTATGTTGGTGAGGCATCGCCTATCACATGGAGATGCAGCGGTAGCATTGCACGAGGCCCATGCCGAGGTGGAGCACGGCGTGCGGTGGCAAGGATTCCTTTGTGCTAGGGCAAGGGCCCTGGGCTGAAGGACCAATGGCAGGGTGGTGCCGAGCTCTCGTGGTGTACAGTGGCGAGATCACCTTCGCACGAGGCGGTTGCCTTGGGCGGAAGGATGCCAGCACGTGGTGTTTGGTGGCTGGTTGGACGACGACGACTGTTGTGGCAGCAGAGGTCCTGCGTCGGACAAAGTTGTCGTTTGGCGGTGGCGCGGATTCGTCGGCTAGATCCGAACCGTGGCATGGCCAGCCTCCTGAGGGCCATGGTGATGGTCTATGGTGGTCGTTCATCCCACCCATTTGCTAGAGCCACCTTGGTCTAGCATGGAGAACTGTCAAACTTGACTGTCGGGAGATAAGCGGACTAAGGCATAGCCTAGTGGTGGAAAGGGGCTAATGCCTTTTCACCCACCCAGGTTCAAGGCACGGTACTTATAATTTGATTTGTTGGATCAATTATACTGTAGGGGCCTGCCTTACAGTCTCTCTGTTAAAAAAAGATGGTGCTTGGAACACACTTTGTTCTAGCCTTGCTAGTCGGGCACAACAATGGCGAGCTTGCGTTGTTATCTTGTTCAAGACGTTGTCTGCATGATGACCACGACGTTAGGGCGTTTATCCCTTCTTGAAGGTGTTGCTGCAAAAGAAGTCAAGATAGGTGTAGGTGTTACATTCATATTTTGTAATGGTTCGGCCATAGTTGTTTTTGTTATGTACTTCACTTGTTGATGACTTTGAAGTTGTTGTTTTGCATCAATTTTAATAAAGATGGATGTGTGCATCATAATGATGCAGAGACCAAGGGTTCCAACCTCCTTTTTAAAGAAAAAAATGAGCTTGAAGCAGCGATCGAAAAGTTATTGATGTAGACCAAGAGACGCCGATGAATGTGATCTACGAAGCAAATTGCTGCCCTGAGGAAGAAAACCTTATAAGGTCATGTACAAACTCTGAAGCCCAATAAAGCCAATCGAATATAGACGTGTCCATCGAAAACCTAAATTAACCAGATCTCGAAAGACCTGCGCTGCTGCAACCAGATACATATATGATGTCAAGCACACCGCCCTCTGGACCATACACCGATACCTCTCTTCTCTGGTGACCTATACAGGCCAGGCCGTTATTGAAGATCGCAACGATGTACCCCTCTAGCGCCTTCGCCGAGCCTGCTTGACGATGACCGCTACTCGAGCTATCATCTCCTTCGCCATCCACGCTAGCCCTGCAACACCTCCTCGGAAGGCCACCCCAATAGGTACCTTCCCGCCACCATCGGTGTCGCGCGGGCTTTGCCGACGACGCACACTGGCGGCGGTAAGATGGGTTAGCGACGGGCAGTGGCTAGGGTCCGGTCGACTGCCTCGACCCTGTCAGGCACACCAAGGTTTATGTGTGTTATGTTATCGTCGTCGAATATGTTACCTTGGCGTTGTGTTCAAGCGAGAGCATTCACACCATGATCAATACAAGGTTGTTTAAACCCTTCCACATTTGCTTACGCAGGCGTCAACAAGCGGCGAGCCACCAATGACAAGTCAAACATCCAGAGACATACATTTGAAAGAGTTTTTTTTCTTAAATATGGACCTTGAGCCATTATCTACATCTATACTATCTTTTCGTGAGAAGAAAAACATTGTAAAACTTTTACATATTGATCCAAAAAGAGAAAAAAAAAGATCACCACTGCCAGCAAACGATCTGAACCGTCAAAAATCCATCCCCTTGAGAGCAAGATTTTTCCTCTCCGCCTCCTCCCCTATCCCTTCCTCGCCCGCGCAGCCACCCTGCCCTCCTGCCTGACCTACCCAAACCCCAACCAGCCCGGCTCCAAAATCTCACCCACAGTCCAGCAGCATCGCTGTGACCTGGAGGCTGGAGCCGCCGCCGTCCGGTAGCTTTGTTTCGCCACCGACGCCTCAACCCCTCCCCCGCAACAGCCCCAGAACCCTCCCGCGTCGCCGCCATCGCCGTCCCCTTTCTGCCTCCACCCCGTTCTCAATCCCGCGCATTTGTTTCCAAGGTATGAGCTTTTGGTCATCCGTTGATTACTTGTTCTCAAACTAATTTCCCCCAATTTTCTTGTGTGCACACCGGCGCGTCGTCTAGATCCGCCCCTGGTTTTGTGACTCACCTGACCCAGTTGCCTGATTATTTCGCACAGCCACAAGCGAACCCTGCCCTGAACTTGCTGAGATATAAAGTGTTTGAAACATAACTACAGTTATCGAGCTGAGGTGCTGTGTTTGACATTGTTCAGTAATAGCATAAATGAGGCTAATTATCGGGCAAGTTCATCGGAATGTTCTTGCGCTGGCGTCATCTCGGTCATGCTTTGTCATTGGTGACCATCTCCCGTTCAGAATGCTGTCGATGCCACGGGCATCAGGGTTCCATCAGACTGCTTGGCGGGGTAGTCAAACTTTCGAGGACAGCGGCAGCACACTAACTCTGGCTAGCCTGGAAGTCCAAAGCAAAGCTGATTATGTGAAGAAGGAAAGGGTGCCACAAAGCAAAGCTGATTATGTGAAGAAGGAAAGGGGGCCACAAAGCAAAGCTGATTATGTGAAGAAGGAAAGGGGGCCACGAACTGGAGAGCCGAAGCCAAGCTCAAGAGATTCTGGTTTCAGTGTGAAACCAAAGAAGGTTTCTTCGCTTAGTCTGAAGCCAGCGAAGAGTGCATTACCAAAGCCACCAGTGGTGAAGAAGAAGCTGAAGATCGACGAGGCTTTATTTTCTGCAAGCTCATTTGAAGAGCTCGGTCTGCCGCCTTTGCTCATTGACCGGCTGAACAAGGAAGGCCTGACCTCTCCAACTGAGGTCCAGTCCGCTTCTATTCCTGTCATATCTCAAAGGCATGATGCGGTTATCCAATCATATACTGGGTCGGGGAAAACACTCGCGTACCTTCTCCCTATTCTTTCTGAAATAGGCCCCCTGAAGAGGGCTAGAGAACAGGGTAATTCTGAAAAGAGATCAGGTATAGAAGCTGTTGTCGTTGCTCCTTCAAGAGAACTAGGAATGCAGATAGTGCGAGAAGTGGAGAAGATACTGGGTCCTGATGATAAGAGACTTGTCCAGCAGCTTGTTGGCGGTGCTAACCGTTCGAGGCAAGAGGAAGCACTGAAGAAGAACAAGCCTATTATAGTTGTTGGAACACCTGGCCGTATTTCGGAAATTTCAGCGGCGGGCAAGCTACAAACTCACAACTGCCGTTTTCTTGTACTGGATGAAGTTGACCAGCTCTTATCATTTAATTACCGCGAGGATATGCATAGGATACTGGAGCATGTTGGAAGGAAACCTAGCACTTCATCTTCTAGTCACATCCTTGGCCCACTTGCTAGGCGGTCTGAACGTCAGACAATCTTGGTTTCAGCAACAGTGCCGTTTTCAGTTATACGCGCAGCCAGGAGTTGGGGCCATGATCCAGTTCTTGTTAGGGCTAAGAGTGTAGTCCCGCTTGACTCGATCACTGTTCCAAGGCCCATGCTGTCCCAGGGTGACCCTAACTCTGATTCTCCAACAATGTCAGTGAATCAAGCTGCAGTTGACAGCTTACCGCCATCCTTGGAGCATTACTACTGTACAACCAAGGCTCATCACAAAGTTGACACCTTAAGGAGATGCATCCATGCCCTGGAAGCAGAGACGGTGATTGCATTTATGAACAACACCAAGCCACTGAAGGATGTTGTGTTCAAGTTGGAGGCCCGTGGGATGAAAGCTATCGAGCTACATGGAGATCTTGGGAAGCTTGCAAGGTCAACAGTCCTGAAAAAGTTCAAGGCCGGTGAATTCAGGGTTTTGGTCACAAACGAGCTGTCTGCCAGAGGACTGGACATACCAGAGTGCGACCTTGTGATCAACCTGGATCTTCCCACAGACTCTACACACTACGCCCACAGAGCTGGACGGACTGGACGTCTTGGGCGGAAAGGGACCGTTGTCTCAATATGTGAAGAAAGCGAGGCATTTATCATGAGGAAAATGCGCAAGCAGTTGGGTGTGGCCATCAAGCCATGCGAATTCACTGAAGGCCAGATTACCGTTCATAAAGAGGAAGACGTGGAATAAAATTCTGCGTTGTTCAACTATCATTTTAGTTTGTCTTAAGTTGTACTGCTTTTCCTTGGCATTTAGTCCGACTGTATTTTCTTAAAATGTTGGCACTTAATACTTTTGCTCAGCGGAGACTAGATACATTGGAAAATACTGTCCTTTTTTGCTGGCGGCATTTAGCAGGAGTGCAGGCATTGAAATCTGAAAATTACCAGTCTTTCCTGGTGACGTTTAGCTGTTTACTTTTCAATATATGGTTGATGTTCAGCTGGATTATATGTTTTGGTGCCCCTCTTATTGAGCGGCACTGCAATTTGTGAGATGACTCCTATAATGCTGTGACCTTATGGTGTGTATTTGAAATTGCACGTGCGAGATATGCGAAAAGGCTTGCAAACTCCTGCTCATTTTCGTTTGTTTGGACATAAGTAAAGCTGGATGCCATCCATTTCGCAAATAGCCCTTATAGCTCAGTGGTAGAGCGTCAGTCTTGTAAACTGAAGGTCCGTAGTTCGATCCTGCGTGAGGGCAATTTTTTCAGTGCACATGTTTTTGATCTTCTCAGCAACACAATCCTTCAATCCATTTTGCCCTGATGCGTGCCAATGCCGTAGGGCTTTTGCACGCCCAATCCAAATGCGACACAAATCCAGTTTCTTTTTACATATGCAGTGGAACTTGCTCAGCAGTTCCTTTGGACATTCAGGAAAAGATAGAAGAAAAAAGGGCTTTTGAAGAGCAGAGGCGGCAAATTTGCCAGCAATCTGCATCGCTGCTCATGGTATGTTTCTCCAGCAAGTAGCAACCAAAAGCACTGTGTGTTGGTGTTGCAGCCTTGGCAAAGCCTGGGGACATACCCTCCTGAACCGATAACGTTGTGGCAGAGAGAGGGGGCCAAAGAGGGATTGCCAACTGGGATTTTTCAGAGCTTGAGAGTTCGAGTTCCTCCAGAGTTTTGATTATGCTTAAGCCTTTAAGCCATCAAACACAGAAAATGCGTACTGGACGACAGACAATTCATGATGGCTGAATAGGCTCAGCTGCACTTTGCTAATTGTGCTTCGATTATATTTGCTTTGCAGTCAGATTACACTTTCGGAAATAGAATAATCATTTAGTCTCACTTTCATGGTTGATGAAACTTATTGTACTTCCTTCCGTTTCAAAATATTTGATTTCCATTTGTTTAAAAATGGATGTATCAATATACTAAAACATGTCTAGATACATCTATATTTTGACAAATCGAAGGCGAAGGCATGTATTATGGAACGGAGGGAGTACATCTTATATACACGAGCAAAGTTTTCGCCTGTATCCAAAAAGAAGTGCTGATCCCCGTTTTTCACCAACACAAAGGCTTCACCTTGTGAATCCCCATTTTTTATAATTATCCCCAATTTTTATAATTATCAAATGCTTCCAAAAGTGTCACAATACAATGGTATCGAAAATCTCATCTGACCAGCATGGTGGCTAAAGGAAGAGAAATTTGTATTCGATAAATTTCCGTAAGTTCATGGCCGCAGGCAATCATGCACATAGAGAAATTCACACTTGAACCAAGGCAACAATGTCTTTATCATGAAGAAATATGCATGCCATAACATTGTTTAACCATCCGATTCATGGCTACATGCTGCTGCTGCAATCAACTTATTCTGGAACAAACATTAATCGAGTTGTAAGAAATTACATTCATGATCCCGACTCCGTTGGAGTTTTCGCAACAATGGAGATAGCATGAAGACCCGAGTTCAACTCATCGGTCAAGAGATCATACACCATCCTATGACGCTTCACAAGGCTCTGCCCTTCAAACTTCGGCGAAATTACCTTGATGTTAAAATGCGTCTCATTTGCATTGTCCTTGACAGCCGCATGCCCAGCATGTTGGTAAGAAACATCTTCGATGTCTAGTGCACTCGCCTCCAAAGAAGACTGCAGCTTTTGCCTCATCCGTGCAGCTCTCGAGAGCACAGCACTGGTACCTCGTGAACCCATCATTTTTCAGCCTGATTCAAGAGCAACTGCCTAAAAGAAGAACATATTGGTTATGCAAAGTAATCACCATTACAAGTGTAATAGCATGTTACCTGATTCATATACATAAGCAATGGATTGACATGAACCAACAGTCCCCACTCCAAGGCCAGAGTTGTATAACACAAACAAGAAAAATGCCTTGGCCTAAACTAATCTCAAATGTTCATTCCCCAAAGTCATAAAAAAAACACTATCATGTAGCACATATCTGTTCTTGTAACACCGGCTGGTCCCAGTGTCCATTTGTAGATTCTAATTTCTTGGACAACTAATATGAATTCAAGAGACAGAAAATAGTGTATCTTTCCTTGATTGACAAAATTACCATCCAATTGGAATCGATCGAAAACAGCCTAACAGCACCACTGATGCTAACTTTTAGAATTTCAAACCGTGTTTCCTTCTATGTCGTGAATTGTAAGCCCCAGATATACATAAATCAAAACCTAGACGATGCAATCGGAGACAAAATCAAAACCTAGATGATGCAATCCGACACAAAATCTGTTACCTAGATGGTGAAATTGGACCGTCCTTACATGGATGGATCACACGAGGCGCAGATTGAGGCGGAAAATACTAGCAAGGAATCAAATATCGCACTCCTGTTAGTGAAATTAGTAGGCACGCGGAGTATTTTCGAAGCGGATCTGACGAGAAGCTTGCGGCGAAAACGAAAAGGTTCTAGGGTTGCTATGGTCGAGTCCTATATCTAGGTAATGGAGATAATAAGATTAACTGGCGGTACAAAATCTTCGTGGGAGCGCGCTGGAGCAGTACGCAGTAATAAGCAAAGAAAAGAAAAGGCAGAACTTACGTCGTTGCTGGAGGTTGTGGCGTCGTGTGTTGCGGTCGGAGGTGGAGAAGGAAGACGGCGGCTTAGGGGTGGGGAAGGGGAAAGCAGAGGAACAATTAGAAAAAAAGCCCAAGTATGTACCTGGAATTTTCGTATGGGAGAAAAAAAAAGATGTATGCGGTGAGCGTGGATCGAACACGCGACCTTCAGATCTTCAGTCTGACGCTCTCCCAACTGAGCTATCCCCGCTTCGTGATTGCAGACAAACTTCAGGTTATATGTCCTCACATAGATTTTATTTAGTTCCAGCTGAGATTTTTTTTTTGCGGGGTTCCAGCTGAGAATCTGCATCATGTTTCACTTTGCCGCAAATGCTCTTCATGTCAGTTATACTAGACAGATAAAACATTGCGATTCGAGCAAATCCAACATACATCCTTCTACTGGGTCTATAAATTTGACTGAGAGTGGCAATTCACACCGCACGAAAACCGTCAACGATATTTGGACACGGCTTTTCAGGGGAGAAAAAAAGAGCCCAGTCCCGTCCGCCCCGCCGAGCACGCTCAGCTCGGTTTCACGTGTGGCGCACGCCAGGGCTAGTCGACCGTGACCGAGCTGACGGCCTATCTCCCCAGCTTATCCACTGGCGCAGGCGCAGGCGACGCGAGGCTTCCCGGCGACCCGCGTGCAGCCGTGCACCACCGACGGAAGGATACTACGGAGAGTTCACCGGAGAACTGGCCATGTTTTGACCACACGGCGGGCGGGCGAGCGGCGAACGGGCGCAGGGACGACAGTGCGCGCAGGTCGGCACATGCGCGTGGTAGTACCGCCCCCAATGGCAAAACAGGAATATGCAGAGAGGGAGAGGGCGGGCGCAGCTGGCGGCCACCAACCAGCTCCTGTGACACGGCGAGAGGACGGACGGACGGGCATGCATGGCACGCCAGTCTGCACCAGCGTCTGCATCCGATCAGCGAGCTGCGAGCGCTCGCGTGTTGTGCCTGCCAACAGCGGTTTGCCTGGCGCTCTGACGGGTCTCGGTCACCCCGGTCGGTCTGCGCCTGTGTCGCTTTTTACTGTAGCTTGCAGGAGGCTTTGCTTGCATGCAGATGCATGTTTCTGCGTCGCCCAGCCGAGGACCAGACGTGTCGCGGGCTTGTGCTCGCGTACGTACTGCACTGGCTTTGCACTTGCAGGTTTCACGCAAGATTGAGGCTGTTTGATTTGTGATTAACTTAGCCAAAGTTTACCACAACTAAAATTAGGTAAGTTGAACCAATTTAGGTGAGTGTTTGGTTTAAGCCACATCTTAGGCAATCTACACTTGGATCCCACATGACATACACACAAAAAGTATGGCAAGATTTTCTTAGGCTTACCAATTTATGGCTTTTATTTTGATGAAATAATCTTAGACAAGCTTGACAAAAATATGTGGTAAAATATGACAATGCTAGTCCTAGAACCAAAGTCGGGCAGGCACGACCATTGTTATATGTACATGCATCACCACGTGTTACTATTACAGAAGTACGGATCAGGCTGTAAACCATCCAAAGTTGTCCAGAATTTTTATAGCTTGTGAAAAACTAAACTGCAAACTGAAGCTAGGCCGAGGATCATTAGCTTTTTTAAACCCTGATAAGTGTCACTTGTGTGGGATAGACGATACATAGCTGCTCCAAATATTTTTGATGACAAGTTTAATGACACGAGGATGACAACTTTAGTTGTCAAGCATGACCACTTTTTCAATGGCAAATTTCAGTTTTTTTGGAGTTTGTTTTTTTCTTTTTAGATGGCAACTTTAATTGTAAAAGACGTCAGGGACAAAATGCTTTGTACCACATGTGTGACACTTATTAGGATGTTTTTTATGGTGTACCTTGATCTTAATCGATTGAGACTTAACCAAGTCCTAGTCAAGTGACATAACATGTAGAAAAATCTGAAGAAGAAAAATGCACTGATCTCAATATAAGATTTCATGGATATAGCATCGACTAGACTTAGTTAAGTCTCAATTGACTGATAAAAAAATCTGAAGAAAAAATTGCACTCATCTCAATATAGGATCCCGTGGATATAGCATGACTTAACTAAGTCTCAGTTGGCTGATAGTATGTAACAAGTCTGTTTTTTCTTTACTGAATGACCCTTTTCAAACTTCTTCTCTCGAGCGCACACAAATTGATGTCCTGTCTTTAGAGTAGGCATAGCGAACTATACAAGACAAGCTTTCATCATAACCCGATGAGAAGTAAATACCACCTCAATTGGAACGAACACTAAATTGAGCTCTGCTTGCCGACACACCAAACCCCTTGAGGACTCCTTTGCATTGTAGGAATTTTGTTAGCAACTGATCTGGGTTTTCATTCCATCCAAATCGAATCTGACTCCCTGGAGGTGGTTAATGCTTGTTCAGGACAAGAAAGAATCTGGAATGGCGCTTCAGCTGTTTATGCAGAATGCTTCATCATGGCTGGCTTGATAGGTTCAGTACACTTTTTGCATTGTAACCGAGAAGCGAATGCGGTAGCTCATAGTTTAGCTAAGTTTTCTTATGAAAATAATGAGACTTGTAATTGGGTCCATGAACCCCCAGACTTCCTGGTTAATGTGTTAGTGAACGATGTAACCTTATTGCCAAGTTAATAAAGTGAGCCATGATGGCATTCCCTAAAAAAAGGAATTTTGTAGGAATCTCATGGGATAAAATTTGTATAGAAAAAATTCTTTTAGAGCCCTTTGGTTTGTAGGAATATAATTCTATTCCTATGAAGGAAACACTTTCAATTTCATAGGAAAATAAACATTAGTCTAGACCCAATGAAAAAATGCTATCATGTGAACCAAAAGCCATCTTATTTTTTATTCATCGGATTTCAGACACGTGTCATCTCTGAGTGTCTAAAATAGTTGCCAGGTGAATGACGGAACTCCGATAGCCCCGAAAAGGCCATCGTCTTGGTCTCACCTAAGACGGCGTCTATAACGCCCCTGAAGAACAATCTGAAACAACGGCGAGCAACAAAGAACCTCCAAGCAATGCCTCGAAAAACAATGCTCCCAACAGAGAAATGATGACGAGGACACCGCCATCGTCGGTTCGGATCAAAACCTAGACTTTCGTCTGGAGACAACAAACCAAAGAAGAGGGAGTGAGGTGCCCACACACTACAACAACGTCTCCAAGGAAGGGAACAAAACCACGAGTGTCACCACTATTGGCACCAACCATAGCTCAACAAGATTTTCATCTGTATCACCGGCAGCTACATCCGAAATCCATCAAAATAGGTGTAACACCGTCCCTATTGGTTCACATTGCCGCTACCGCAACACCTTGCCATAGAAGCCACCTACGAACAATATCACCACCGCAAAAACGGTTAGCACTACCAAGCTGAGCACACACCTCGCCGCCGGTACCTCCATGGGGCCCAATAGCCTCCGAGACCCGCCAACACCACGCCTACTAGCAACCAACAAACCAGACCCCACAGGCCACCTAGATCCAGATCAGAAGGATCCAGGGCCCTAGGGCATCGTCGCCGAAACCTCGCCACGCCGTCAGGAGCACCACCGGACGAGGAGGGCCATCGGTGGGGGAAACCTAGGGTTACACGCCCCCGGAAAAAGCGCGGGTGTGATACCTGGGGCCAGATTTGGAAATAAGTTCTCTGGGTCCATGAGCGGGTCAAGTTTGACCAAGGATTATATATAGCACAAGTAATACCTTCCTTCGTTTGTTTTTACAAGACGTTTCAAACAGCTTGCTTTGTATTCTTTTGAATAGTGTTTGAATGTGCTTTGTATTCTTTTGAATAGTGTTTGAATGCGTGAAACGTCTTATATAAAAATAAACAGAGGTAGTACGAGCCGTTGTAGGAGTAGTACATGGTACTCTAGCTAGCCAGGCTCTGACACACGATGTACGGTGCGAGTCGTGACCACCAACCGACATGTACGCGCGTTTCCCTTACCGGGACCTTCTGACATTTCACTCATTTTCCAGTCCTGAATATGGCCATCATATCGTCCTATGTAGTACACTGTTTAGTAGTAACGCACGGTTAAAATTACCAATACATATACTCGTACATGATAATCCGAGGAGTACATGCATGCGTTACTAGTAAACAGTCAACAGTGGCAGTGATGCCCTGCCATGCGCAAGAAGAACCAGGTCAACCTTGCCTGCTGCAGGCCGCTGCAAGTCCGTAGGAGCACGTATGGTGGTACCAAAGGCAGGGCATCTTTCCAGCAGCTTTGACACGAATCCGGTCTACATGCACGACGGCGCCAGCCTTTCTCAGAGCGCAACTGTGCACCTGCAGCGCCGCAGCCTTTCCTCGCGCCCTTTGCCCCCCTCGTCCTGCCCTCGGAGCATGGAGAGGCCGGGGAAGCGAAGCCAATTCATGGGAGAATCCATGGGGTTGGGGAAACGACGGAATCCAGGGCACTCGCAGCGTTATCATTTGTTCAATCTGCGGCCATGCGTGCATGGATAACCGAGATTTTCCAAAGCCGATTCCTCTTACCCCTACCTCAACAATCAACATACAGTTGAAATGGGGGCTCTTGAACAAAGAATTTCATGCTCCCGAATGGGAAATTGATGTTTGATCGAGACCAACGAAGATAATGACGGCACAGCTGGTGAATGCTACACTGCGTTTTAGCTGTTGAATGGCTTGGCCTCGTACCGACGAACATGCTAAGTGAAACAGGTTCCATGAGAAGTCGTATTACACGATCCACTTGAAGCCAACGACAGATACTAAAAGGTTTCTAACAGATGCAGCTGGGATTGGGATGTAGTACTCCTAAGTAAGCGTCTAGTGAAATCGCAAATCTTCACCGATTAAACTGCAGAAAGAAAGAACACACGACGATCGAGAATTCGAGTTCGACGGGCAGGGAAGTACACCCAGGATCCTAGACCCCCAAAACAGAAAGATAATCAAGAACACTCGTCAGGACTGTTGATTCACCGGGTCTACTCCTCGGCGCGCCGAGCGGCGCCGGAGAGCGCGGCGACAAGGTTGAGGTGGTGGTGGTGGACCTGCGCCATCGGCATGTACGCGGCCTGCGCATCCAGCGGCGAGAACCCCCACGTGTCCTGCCGCGGCGGCGCCTGCAGTGCCGCCCAGAACGCCGACGTTGCAGCCCCCGCGCCGAAGGCGTCGTTCTCCTCCTCGCGCGGGCGCTTGCCGAGGAGGGTGTGCGGGTACGAGAAGGAGGAGGATGAGGAGGTGGATGGCGCGGAGGAGGACACGAAGGCGGCGGGGGTGGTGCCGGTCCCCGTGGCGGCGAGGATCGAGGGCTCCGCCTGCCGGAGCAGCCACTCGATGGTCTGGCCGTCGGACTTGAGCCCCAGCTCGCGCGTGAGCTGGAACACGCGCGCGGCGCACACGATCGGCATGCGCACGCGCCGACCGCGCCCGTTCACCTTGCTGTGCCGGTCCTTCACGCTGCCACCGGCCTTCTTGCTCGCCGCCGGAGCCAAGCCAGCGTCGGCGGAGGCGGCGGCGGGTGCCATCGTCATCGGTAGGTGCTGCTGGTAGACGTGGAAAGGGCTGGAGGCGGCGGCGATGTCGTGGGAGGTCATGGCGTCTGCTGACTGCTTCGCTCGCTGTACGTTGGAGGGAGGAGGGAGCGTGGGGGCGGTGATCCGGTGGGGTTTGTGAGGCTTTGAGGTGACGGGGTGGAGCGGGGACACGGCGGATAGGTTTATATAATGCGTCCGTTTGCTATTTGCGGAACTTCCGGTTAAACCGCGCTAGATTTTTCGAGTTTTCATATTTTTTTCCAAATAAGTTTGTTTATGTGCAATTGTATTTGTAGTAGAATGTGTGTAATCATGTACTTCATCTATAAAAATATAAGACTCTACTAAGCAATTTTATACTCTCTCCATTCCACAATGTAGTGCGCCCACGTTTTCTGAGATCCAAAGTTAACCGTAAATTTAACCAACGAGACCAACTACGACGGGAGCAACAATTATATCACCGAATTCATATAAAAATACGAATTCAGTGATATAATTTTTATTCCCGCCGCAATCAGTCTCATTGGTTAAATTTACGGTCAAAATTAAATCTCAAGAAGCGAGGACGCACTACAATTTGAAATGGAGGGAGTAGTAAAATATGGAAGGGCATCTTCAAAGCAGACCCTCAAACCGTCCGTAACTGTTCGGATGGCACGGTCCCAACGTATTTAGCCGTCCAACATGGGCTGTATCGATCCACCAACTTGTCCGAACACACTTTTTCCTGCAAAGTCAAAACAAATTTGGAGGGCTTTATGGGAGTCCAGACAGAAGCCGCGTAAGACTCCGATACTCCCGGCCCACCCAAAACCCCTCCCAGGCCTCGTGTGTCCATCCTCCCATCTTTCTCTGAATCAATTTTTCTCTTATGCCTCTTGCCGCCGCTGCACCACCCCGGTCACCCCGCCACACCCTTGTCAGAACTCCACGACTCTAACTCCTCCGACGCTACACCCGGGCTCCAGACGCTTCTCCTCCACTGCCGTTCCATGCCTCTCCTTCGCCCACCGCACAAGTACCATCCGCCCCTACGGTACTCACCAGGCCCGACAATTGTTCGGTGAAATGCACTTGCTCATTTTTTGTCCCTTATTCTTTGAAGCAATGGATTTGGATATGGAGTACATATATGAGCACTTTGTTGATTTGTCCGACAACTCGTCCGATGAGGATGACTACACGGATGAGACAGCGATGATGCAGGCGGTCCTTGCAGAAGCGAAGCATGTGAAAGAGCATGTTCTCAGTTTCAAGGGCCGTCGAGTGCTCAACCGCAACATGCCCCCGATGATCGTCAAAGATGCTGCCATAGGGTGAGGATGTTGCCGTAGGTCTTGAATTTGAGAACATAGGTGATTCTATCGAACTTCCTGACCAAAATCTGGCCACATTTGATGAGTTTGTTCAAATGCATCAACAAATTCATTATCAACAAACTCATGAGCAACTGAATGGAGATCTGATTTAGCATATGTGGGCGGTTAAAAGGGACAACATTATTGGAGTGTAATATTTAAATTACAACTACTGCTGCATTTGAACATTTTTTAGCTAAATTGAAACTAGATATGCGGCTATTTTGAGCGTGCAAATGTATGCAGTTTTTAAAAAAAAATTGAGAACACATGTATGCGACTACGTTTGGATGGCCGGCTCTCGCAACGGTGTCAGCGGACAAATGCGATGTCTGGTTTGCGAGTCAAAGTTAGACATACCCTAATAATGTACTCCCTTTGTATGCACTCCCTCGATAAACTAATATAAGATGTTTTAGATCACTATCATCTAAAACGAACCATTGATTGGCTTCGATTCTTGTCGAGCCAGAGAGAAAACAAAGAATTGATATACAGATGGACATTCGAAAGGGTAGTGGAGTATTCTCAAAAAAGTGGGTAAAGGGCGTTTTGGATCTCGGCCTCCATGGAGGCCGGTTTTTGAAAAAAAATCAAAAATTTTGACAAGGATATGAGGTGTGTGTGTGTAAAATTTCAGGGTGAAATAAGTTAAAATGTGACATGTACAAAAAAGATAAGTTCATGGTTTGGGAGTGAATAGTATCATCATGTGTAAAAAGCCTCAGGACTGTTTTTCTTTTGCAAAGCCCTCATTTCAATGTATTTCGTTCTGAAAATTTACACACTTGTGCATTATGCCTTCACGTATATCTGCATATTTTTCAGAATTCTTTAAGATGTAAAAATATGAATTTTCGTAAATTTTGAATTTTACATTTGGAGGTCTCCAAAAGAAATTTATGTAGAGTATAAATCTTGTGAGGTTCATTGTTCATCTTGCATTTTCTTACATTTAACTTTTTCTAGCCGTTCTTGTATCATTCTAATAACATTTGTGCTTCTTGGTTAAAAAACATCAACATATTTACCCAAAAAAAACATCAGCATGATTCAAGCCTCACAAATGCGGCAACCTCCTAGAAAAAATAGACAGTTGTAGAGTAGGTGTACCCCTTGCCTACTATGCACTCTAGAATTTAGATATTGTTGACATTTTTTCCTTTTTAAGCAACTCACACCTCATATTTGTTTTGCAAACAACAGAAGATCATTTGAAAGATTTAGAAAAGTAAAAAGATAGAGCAAATAAATATAAATACATAATGAATTTGCGGAAGAGCTTATTAAATTATTTTTGTAACAAATGAAAAATATGGGGCGAAAATAACAACTCCCTATGCACAATACAATGTACGACTTAATACAATTCTTACGGGGTTGGGCTAAGAATGCGAGCAGAATATATAATGTGGAAAAATGAGAGGCTCCTTAGATTAGTAGAATGCGTTGCTAAAGGGGAGGCTGAAGCGAGCTTGGCTGAACTTTTGAGAGAGAGGAAGAGATCAAATGGGCCCAACATGCTAAAGTGAAATATGTTAGATTGGGTGATAATAATTATAGTTTTAAATAGCCGGCTATAGGCTCGCTATAGCTCCGGCTATAGCCTCGCTATAGCTCCGCTATAGTTGTTTGAGCATGTTGCCGCTAAATGATTGCATTTACAATTTACCGCTATAGCCTCGCTATAGCCCAGCTATAGTTGTTTTTAAGGGTCGCCGCTATATGCCATAGCCCGCTATTTAAAACATTGATAATAATACAAGTTCTTCCACTTGACCCCCAACGAAAAAAACAAAAACAAAGATTTTTCAGCTTGAATAGGATGAGAGAGCCACTGTTGGCCAGGAAAACCTTAAGTCGTGTATCTCTATTTTCAAAGAAGTTGTTTGGGTCCTGATGTCTAAGTTTGTGCCGATGAAAGAAAACACCTCAAATGATATACCACAACTCTATCCGGAAGAAAGTACTGTATTGACGACACCTTTCATGGAGAAGGCGGTATATGGTGCCATCTTATAGCTAAAAATAAATAATACACATGGTCCATATGGGTTCTCGATGGAGTTTTATTGAAGATGTTTGGGGGGGGGGGGGGGGTTAAGGTGAAAGAAATATGCCCTAGAGGCAATAATAAACTTGTTATTGTTTATTTCCTTATATCATGATAAATGTTTATTATTCATGCTAGAATTGTATTAACCGGAAACTTGATACATGTGTGGATACATAGACAAAACACCGTGTCCCTAGTAAGCCTCTACTAGACTAGCTCGTTAATCAAAGATGGTTAAGTTTTTTAACCATAGACATGTGTTGTCATTTGATGAACGGGATCACATCATTAGGAGAATGATGTGATGGACAAGACCCATCCGTTAGCTTAGCATATTGATCGTTCAGTTTTATTACTATTGCTTTCTTCATGTCAAATACATATTCCTTCGACTATGAGATTATGCAACTCCCGGATACCGGAGGAATACCTTGTGTGCTATTAAACGTCAAAATGTAACCGGGTGATTATAAAGATGCTCTACAGGTATCTCCGAAGGTGTTTGTTGGGTTGGCATAGATCGAGATTAGGATTTGTCACTCCGAGTATTGGAGAGGTATCTCTGGGCCCTCTCGGTAATGCACATCATAAGAAGCCTTGCAAACAAAGTGACTAATGAGTTAGTTACAAGATGATACATTACCGAACGAGTAAAGAGACTTGCCGATAACGAGATTGAACTAGGTATGTGGATACCGACGATCGAATCTCGGGCAAGTAACATACCGTTGGACAAAGGGAATAAAGTTTGTTGTCATAACGGTTTGACTGATAAAGATCTTTGTAGAATATGTAGGAGACAATATGAGCATCCAGGTTCCGCTATTGGTTATTGACCGGAGAGTTGTCTCGGTCATGTCTACATAGTTCTTGAACCCGTAGGGTTCGCACGCTTAAAGTTCGATGACGATTTTGTATTATATGAGTTATGTGATTTGGTGACCGAATATTGTTCGGAGTCCCGGATGAGATCACGGACATGACGAGGAGTCTCGAAATGGTCGAAGGTAAAGATTAATATATAGGACGATAGTATTCGGACACCAAAAGTGTTCCGGAGTGTATCGGGTAATTATCGGAGTACCGGGGGGGTTACCGGAACCCCGGGGGAAGATATGGGCCATAAGAGGGGAGCACACCAGCCCACAAGGGGTGGCGCGCCCCCCTTAGGCATGTGGCCGAATTGGAGAAGTAGGAGAGGGGGTTCGGCCCCCCTTCCTTCTCTCCTTCCCCCTTCCTTTCTTCTCCGGCGGGAAAAGGAAAGAGGGGGGGCGCCCCTTGGCTGCCTCTCCTCCCCTCCCACCTATATATATTGAAGGAAATATGCTCTAGAGGCAATAATAAAGTTGTTATTTATATTTCCTTATATCATGATAAATGTTTATTATTCATGCTAGAATTGTATTAACCGGAAACTTAGTACATGTGTGAATACATAGACAAAACAGAGTGTCCCTAGTATGCCTCTACTTGACTAGCTCGTTAATCAAAGATGGTTAAGTTCCGTAACCATAGACATGTGTTGTCATTTGATGAATAGGATCACATCATTAGAGAATGATGTGATGGACAAGACCCATCCGTTAGCTTAGCATAAATGATCGTTTAGTTTTATTGCTATTGCTTTCATCATGACTTATACATGTTCCTATGACTATGAGATTATGCAACTCCCGAATACCGGAGGAACACTTAGTGTTATATCAAACGTCACAACGTAACTGGGTGATTATAAAGATGCCCTACAAGTGTCTCCGATGGTGTTTGTTGAGTTGGCATAGATCGAGATTAGGATTTATCACTCCATGTATCGGAGAGGTATCTCTAGGCCCTCTCGGTAATGCTCATCACTATAAGCCTTGCAAACAATGTGACTAATGAGTTAGTTGTGAGATGATGCATTAGGGAATGAGTAAAGAGACTTACTGGTAATGAGATTGAACTAGGTATGATGATACCGATGATCGAATCTCGGGCAAGTAACATACCAATGACAAAGGGAACAACGTATGTTGTTATGCGGTTTGACCGATAAAGATCTTCGTAGAATATGTAGGAGCCAATATGAGCATCCAGGTTCCGCAATTTGTTATTGACCGGGGATGTGTCTCGGTCATGTCTACATAGTTCTCGAACCCGTAGGGTCCGCACGCTTAACGTTCGATGACGATTGGTATTATGAGTTTATGTGTTTTGATGTACCGAAGGTTGTTCGGAGTCCTAGATGAGATCACGGACATGACGAGGAGTCTCGAAATGGTCGAGACGTAAAGATCGATACATTGGAAGGCTATATTCGGACATCGGAAAGGTTCTGAGTGGTTCGGGTATTTTTCAGAGTACCGGGGAGTTACGGGAATTCGCCGGGGGAAGTAGTGGGCCTTAATGGGCCATACGGGAAAGGAGAAAGGGGCCTCAAGGGGTGGCCGCCCCCCTGGCAAGTCCGAACTGGACTAGGGAGGGGGCGGCGCCCCCCTCTCTTTCCTTCTCCCCTCTTGGAAAAGGAAGGGGACTCCAACTAGGATTGGGAATCCTAGTTGGACTCCCCCTATAGGAGCGCCCCTCCTAGGCCGGCCTCCTCTTCCCCCCTCCTTTATATACGTGGGAAAGGGGGTACCCCAAAGACACACAAGTTGATTTCTTAGCCGTGTGCGGTGCCCCCCTCCACAGATTTCCACCTCGGTCATATTGTCGTAGTGCTTAGGCGAAGCCTTGCATCGGTAACTTCATCATCACCGTCACCATGCCGTCGTGCTGACGAAACTCTCCCTCGGCCTTAGATGGATCTAGAGTTCAAGGGACATCACCAAGCTGAACGTGCGCAGATCGCGGAGGTGCCGTGCGTTCGGTATTTGATCGGTTGGATTGCGAAGACGTTCGACTACATCAACCACGTTACTTAACGCTTCCGCTTTCGGTCTACGAGGGTATGTGGACACACTCTCCTGGCTCGTTGCTATGCTTCTCCTAGATAGATCTTGCGTGATCGTAGGAATTTTTTTGAAATACTACATTCCCCAACAATGGCATCCGAGCCAGATCTATGCGTAGATGTTATATGCACGAGTAGAACATAATTAAAGAGTTGTGGGCGATAATAGTCATACTGCTTACCAGCATGTCATACTTTGATTCGGCGGTATTGTTGGATGAAGCGGCCCAGACCGACATTACATGACCGCATTCATGAGACTGGTTCTACTGCCGTGCTTCACACACAGGTGGCTAGTGGGTGTCTATTTCTCCAACTTTAGTTGAATCGAGTGTGACTACGCCCGGTCCTTGTTGAAGGTTAAAACAGCACACTTGACGAAAAATTATTGTGGTTTTGATGCGCAGGTAAGAACGGTTCTTGCTAGAAGCTCGTAGCAGCCACGTAAAACTTGCAACAACAAAGTAGAGGACGTCTAACTTGTTTTTGCAGGGCTTGCTGTGATGTGATATGGTCAAGACGTGGTGATATATAAATTGTTGTATGAGATGATCATGTTTTGTAACAGTTATCGGCAACTGGCAGGAGCCATATGGTTGTCGCTTTATTGTATGAAATGCAATCGCCATGTAATTGCTTTACTTTATCACTAAGCGGTAGCGATAGTCGTAGAAGCAATAGTTGGCGAGACGACAACGATGCTTCGATGGAGATCAAGGTGTCAAGCTGGTGACGATGGTGATCATGACGATGCTTTAGAGATGGAGATCAAAGGCACAAGATGATGATGGCCATATCATATCACTTATTTTGATTGCATATGATGTTTATCTTTTATGCATCTTATTTTGCTTAGTACGGCGGTAGCATTATAAGATGATCTCTCACTAAATTTCAAGGTATAAGTGTTCTCCCTGAGTATGCACCATTGCGAAAGTTCGTCGTGCTGAGACACCACGTGATGATCGGGTGTGATAAGCTCTACGTTCACATACAACGGATGCAAGCCAGTTTTGCACACGCAGAATACTCGGGTTAAACTTGACGAGCCTAGCATATGCAGATATGGCCTCGAAACACGAATCATATAGTAGATATGATCAACATAGTGATGTTCACCATTGAAAACTACTCCATCTCACGTGATGACCGGACATGGTTTAGTTGATATAGATCAAGCGATCACTTAGATGATTAGAGGGATATCTATCTAAGTGGGAGTTCTTAAGTAATATGATTAATTGAACTTAAATTTATCATGAATTTAGTCCTGATAGTATTTGCATATCTATGTTGTAGATTAATTGCTCGCGTATAGCTTCCCAGTTTATTTATGATATGTTCCTAGAGAAAACTAAGTTGAAAGTTGATAGTAGCAATGAAGCGGACTAGGTCCGTGATCTGAGGATTATCCCCATTGCTGCACAGAAGAATTATGTCCTTGATGCACCACTAGGTGACAGACCTATTGCAGGAGCAGATACAGACATTATGAATGTTTGACAAGCTCAGTATAATAACTACTTGATAGTTTAGTGCACCATGTTTTACGTCTTAGAATCGGGACTTCAAAAACGTTTTGAATGCCACGGAGCATATAAGATGTTCCAAAAGCTGAAATTGGTAATTCAGACTCATGCCAGAGTCAAGAGGTATGAGACCTCTGACAAGTACTTTGCCTACAAGATGGAGGAGAATAGCTCAACCAGTGAGCATGTGCTCAGATTGTCTGAGTACTACAACTGCTAGAATCAAGTGGGAGTAAATCTTCCAGATAAAATAGTGATTGACAGAGTTCTCTAGTCACTATCACCAAGGTTCTGGAACTTCGTGATGAACTATAATATGCAAGGGATGACGAAAACGGTTCCCAAGCTCTTCGTGATGCTGAAATCGACGAAGGTAGAAATCAAGAAAAGCATCAAATGTTGATGGTTGACAAGATCACTAGTTTCAAGTAAAAGGGCAAGGGAAAGAAAGGGAACTTCAAGAAGAATGGAAAGCAAGTTGACACTCCCATGAAGAAGCCCAAAGCTAGACCCAAGCCTGAAACTGAGTGCTTCTGCTACGAAGGAAATGGTCACTTGAAGCAGAACTGCCCCAAATACTTGGCGGATAAGAAGCATGGCAAAGTGAACAAAAGTATATATGATATACATGTTATTGATGTGTACTTTACTAGTGTTCATAGTAGCCCCTGGGTATTTAATACTGGTTCAGTTGCTATGATTAGTAACTCGAAACAGGAGTTACAAAATGAACAAAGACTAGTTGAGGGCAAGGTGATGATGTGTGTTGGAAATGATTCCAAGGTTGATAAGATCACCATCGCACACTCCCTTTACCTTCGATATTAGTGTTGAACCTAAAATAAATGTTATTTGGTGTTTGCGTTCAGCATAATATGATTGGATCATATTTATTGCAATACAGTTATTCATTTAAGTCAAAGAATAATTGTTATTCTGTTTACATGAATAAAACCTTCTGTGGTCATACACCCAAGGTGAATGATTTATTGAATCTCGATCATAGTAATACACATATTCATAATATTGATGCCAAAAGATGCAAAGTTGATAATGATAGTGCAACATATTTGTGGCACTGCCGTTTAGATCATATAGGTGTAAAGTGCATGAAGAAACTCCATACTGGTGGGCTTTTGGAATCACTTGATTATGAATCACTTGATGCTTGCGAACCATGCCTCATGGGCAAGATGACTAAAACTCCGTTCTCCGGAACAATGGAGCGAGCAACTGACTTATTGGAAATAATACATACTGATGTATGCGATCCGATGAGTGTTGAGTCTTGCGGCGGGTATCGTTATTTTTCTGACCTTCACAGATGATTTGAGTAGATATGGGTATATCTACTTGATGAAACATAAGTCTGAAACATTTGAAAAGTTCAAAGAATTTCAGAGTGAAGTGGAAAATCATCGTAACAAGAAAATAAAGTTTCTACGATCTGATCGCGGAGACGAATATTTGAGTTACGAGTTTGGTCTTCATTTGCAACAATGTGGAATAGTCTCGCAACTCATGCCACCTGGAACACCACAGCGTAATGGTGTGTCCAAACATCATAACCGTACTTTATTAGATATGGTGCAATCTATGATGTCTCTTACCGATTTATCACTATTGTTTTGGGGTTATGCATTAGAGACATCTGCATTCATGTTAAATAGGGCACCATCTAAATTCATCGAGACGACACCATATGAACTGTAGTTTGGCAAGAAATCCAAGTTGTCGTTTCTTAGAATTTGGGGCTGCGATGCTTATGTGAAAAAACTTCAACCTGATAAGCTCGAACCCAAATCGGAGAAATGTGTCTTCATAGGATACCCAAAAGAAACTGTTGGGTACACCTTCTATCACAGATCCGAAGGCAAGATCTTTGTTGCTAAGACTGGATCCTTTCTGGAGAAGGAGTCTCTCTTGAAAGAAGTGAGTGGGAGGAAAGTAGAACTTGATGAGGTAGTTGTACCTTCTCCCTTATTGGAAAGTAGTTCATCACAGAAATCAGTTCCTGTGATTCCTACACCAATTAGTGAGGAAGCTAATGATGATGATCATGAAACTTCTGATCAAGTTACTACCGAACCTCGTAGGTCAAATAGAGTAAGATCCACACCAGAGTGGTATGGTAATCCTGTTCTGGAGGTCATGTTACTTGACCATGACAAACCTACGAACTATGAGGAAGCGATGATGAGTTCAGATTCCGCGAAATGGCTTGAGGCCATGAAATTTGGGATGGGATCCATGTATGAGAACAAAGTATGGACTTTGATTGACTTGCCCGATGATCGGCTAGCCATTGAGAATAAATGAATCTTCAAGAGGAAGACGGACGCTGATAGTAGTGTTACTATCTACAAAGCTCGAATTGTCGCAAAAAGTTTTCGACAAGTTCAAGGTGTTGACTACTCTCGTAGCGATGCTTAAGTCTGTCCGAATCATGTTAGCAATTGCCACATTTTATGAAATCTGGCAAATGGATGTCAAAACTATATTCCTTAATGGATTTCTTAAAGAAGAGCTGTATATGATACAAATAGAAGGTTTTGTCAATCCTAAAGGTGCTAACAAAAAGTGCAAGCTCTAGCGATCCATCTCTGGACTGGTGCAAGCATCTCAGAGTTGGAATATACGCTTTGATAAGTTGATCAAAGCATATAGTTTTATACAGACCTGCGGTGAAGCCTGTATTTACAAGAAAGTGAGTGGGAGCACTACAACCTTTCTGATAAGTATATATGAATGACATATTGTTGATAAGAAATGATGTAGAATTTTATGGAAAGCATAAAGGAGTGTTTGAAAGGAGTTTTTCAAAGAAAGACCTCGGTGAAGCTGCTTACATATTGGGCATCAAGATCTATAGAGATAGATCAAGACGCTTGATAAGATTTTTCAATGAGTACATACCTTGACAATTTTTTTGAAGTAGTTCAAAATGGAACAGTCAAAGAAGGAGTTCTTGCCTGTATTGCAAGGTGTAAAATTGAGTAAGACTCAAAACACGACCACGGTAGAAAATAAAAAGAGAATGAAAGTCATTCCCTATGCCTCAGCCATAGGTTATATAAAGTATGTTATGCTGTGTACCAGACCTATTGTGTACCTCACCATGAGTTTGGCAAGAGGTTACAATAGTGATCCAGGAGTGGATCACTGAACAGCGGTCAAAATTATCCTTAGTGGAATAAGGAAATCTTTCTCGGTTATGGAGGTGACAAAGAGTTCGTCATAAAGAGTTACGTCGATGCAAGTTTTGACACCGATCTGGATGACTCTAAGTCTCGATCTAGATACATATTGAAAGTGGGAGCGATTAGCTAGAGTAGTGATGACCCACAAGTATAGGGGATCTATCGTAGTCCTTTCGATAAGTAAGAGTGTCGAACCCAGCGAGGAGCAGAAGGAAATGTTAAGCGGTTTTCAGCAAGGTATTCTCTGCAAGTACTGAAATAAGTGGTAACAGATAGTTTTGTGATAAGATAATTTGTAACGAGCAACAAGTAACAAAAGTAAATAAGGTGCAGCAAGATGGCCCAATCCTTTTTGTAGCAAAGGACAAGCCTAGACAAACTCTTATATAAGGAAAAGCGCTCCCGAGGACACATGGGAATATCATCAAGCTAGTTTTCATCACGTTCATATGATTCGCGTTTGGTACTTTGATAATTTGATATGTGGGTGAATCGGTGCTTGGGTGCTGTTCTTACTTGAACAAGCATCCCACTTATGATTAACCTCTATTGCAAGCATCCGCAACTACAACAAAAGTATTAAGGTAAACCTAACCATAGCATGAAACAAGTGGATCCAAATCATCCCCTTACGAAGCAACACATAAACTAGGGTTTAAGCTTCTATCACTCTAGCAACCCATCATCTACTCATTACTTCCTAATGCCTTCCTCTAGGCCCGAATAATGGTGAAGTGTTATGTAGTCGATGTTCACATAACACCACTAGAGGCTACATACATCTCATCAAAATATCGAACGAATACCAAATTCACATTACTACTAATAGCAAGACTTCTCCCTTGTCCTCAGGAACAAACATAACTACTCACAAAGCATATTCATGTTCATAATCAGAGGGGTAATAATATGCATATAGGATCTGAACATACGATCTTCCACCAAATAAACCAACTAGCATCAACTACAAGGAGTAATCAACACTACTAGCACCTACTAGCACCAATCCCAGACTTGGAGACAAGAATTGGATACAAGACATGAACTAGGGTTTTGAGATGAGATGGTGCTGGTGAAGATGTTGATGGAGATTGCCCTCTACCGATGAGAGGAGCGTTGGTGATGACGATGGCGATGATTTACCCCTCCCGGAGGGAAGTGTCCCTGGCAGAACAGCTCTGCCGGAGCCCTAGATTGGTTCCGCCAAGGTTCCGCCTCGTGGCGGCGGAGTCTCGTCCCGAAAGGTTGCTTCTGGGTTTTTTCTTGATGAAAGGCTTCATATAGCAGAAGATAGGCATCAGAGAGCCACCAGGGGGCCCACGAGGTAGGGGGGCGCGCCCTAGGGGGGTGCCCCCCACCCTCGTGGACAGGGTGTGGGCCCCCTAGCCTTCATCTTTGGCGAGGATTTTTTATTATTTATTGTAAGGCATTCCATGGAGTTTCAGGACTTTTGGAGTTGTGCAGAATAGGTCTCTAATATTTGCTCCTTTTCCAGCCCAAAATTCCAGCTGCCGACATTCTCCCTCCTTATGTAAACCTTGTAAAATAAGAGAGAATAGCCATAAGTATTGTGACATAATGTGAAGTAACAGCCCATAATGCAATAAAATATCGATATAAAAGCATGATGCAAAATGGACGTATCAACTCCCCCAAGCTTAGACCTCGGTTGTCCTCAAGCGAAAGCCGATAACAATAAATATGTCCTCATGTTTAGAGGTAGAGGCGTCGATAAAAATAAAATAAAATACAGACATGAAGGCATCATGATTATTCTCATAACAGCAGCATATATAGATTTTGTCATATGATTACTTATGTTCAAGTGATGATCTATTCACAATGCAAAAGTATGAATGAGAAACCTTATTGAGGACCAGCAAACTATAACCCTAGTCATCGAAGCAATTGCAATTTATCATAACATCAGAAAGAGTCTATGTTAGAGCTGAAAAGCAAGTCCACATACTCAACTATCATCTAATCCTTCATAATTGCTAACACTCACGCAATACTTGTGGTTACGGAGTTTTAATCGGACACTGAGAAAGATAGGGGCTTATAGTTTTGCCCCACAACCTTTTACCTCAAGGGTAATGTCAACAATAATAACTCATGCTCCCCTACATCCAATTAGATATATATATATATATATATATATATATATATATCATGTTCTTTCCAACATGCTGGGCTTGCCAAAGGATAAAATGAAAAAGGAAAGGTGAAGATCACCGTGACACTTGCATAAGGTAGAAGATAATAAAAGATAGGCCCTTCACAGAGGGAAGCAGAGGTTGCCATGCGCTTTTATGGTTGGATACACAAAATCTCAATACGAAAGAATGTCACTTTATATTGCCCCTTGTGATATGAACTTTTATTATGCAGTCCGTCGCTTTTATTACTTCCACATCACAAGATCGTATAAAGCTTATTTCTCCCACACCAATCAATCATACATATTTAGAGCAATTTTTATTGCTTTGCACCGATGACAACTTACTTGAAGGATCTTACTCAATCCATAGGTAGATATGGTGGACTCTCATGGCAAAACTGGTTTAAGGGTATTTGGAAGCACAAGTAGTATCTCTACTTGGTGCTGAGAATTTGGCTAGCATGAGGGGGAAAGGCAAGCTCAACATGTTAGAGGATCCATGACAACATACTTTATCTCAGATATAAGAAAACATAACCCATTACGTTGTCTTCCTTGTCCAACCTCAACTCTTTAGCATGTCATATTTTAATGAGTGCTCCCAATCATAAAACATGTCAATGATAATATATCTATATGTGAAACCTCTCTTTCCTTATTACTTCCTATTAATTGCAATGATGACCAAAGCTATGTCTGCCAACTCCCAACAACTTTTAAATCATCATACTCTTTCTATGTGAAGTCATTACTCTCAATAAGATCAATATGAACTCTTTGTTTCTTTTTATTCTTTTTCTTCTTTTCTTTTATTCCCTCAAGATCATGGCAAAATAATCAAGCCCTTGACTCAACACTAATCTTTATTATATAGCTCATGGACTCGATTACATAGAAAGATCATAAAGCAAAACTCAAAACTAGATCATGCCATAAACTTTATTCTACTAGATCAAGATACTACTAATAGGATCGAACTAAGAAAAACGGTAGAGATAGGAGGTGTGTTTGTGATACGATACCGGGGCACCTCCCCCAAGCTTGGCAGTTGCCAAGGGGAGTGCCCATACCCATGTGATTATGTATCCTTCTTTGTTGTTGGTGGTGAAGAAGATGGTGGTGATGGATAGTCGCACATCGAGCGTAAGAGGTCCTCCAACTTGCGGATAATGCCCTTGAGTGCAATGATATGCTCCTTCAACAAAATATTTTCACTTGTGAGATACATGTTTTGAATACGAGCTAACTCAATCATCTTGAAAGCTTCGATCTCAGTTGGGGAAAGAAGGTTGTGATCTAGTTGAAGGATGTCTTCTGCTGCCGGAGCTTGGTTCTCCGTGGCCTTCTTGATCCCTTCATCCTTGTTGATATCCGTGGGTTCTTCCCTCTTCAGCTCTATCTTCATTAGCCAAGCATCTTTGTCACCATTGTTGGAGGAGGGGGACGACATGATGCCTGGCCTTGATAACCCTGACAGAGAACAGCTCGAAACAAGAACAAAGGAGATTTGCGTGATACGGGAGTCAAAACCTTCGGGAGAATATATAATGAATTTTTACCGACCAAAATACGCATCTTGCAAGAAAACGGAATCCGGAAGGCACACGAGGTGCTCACGAGGTAGGGGGGCGCACCCACCACCCTCGTGGGGCCCTCGTGTCCTTCCCGGACTGCCACTTATTTTTCTATTTTTCTAAATATTCCAAAACAGAGAAATATTGCCTTAAAATTTGTTTTGGAGTCGGTTTACTTACCGTACCACATACCTATTCCTTTTCGGAGTCTGGAACAGTCTGGAAGGTGTCTCTTATGTATTCCTCCGGGGTTACGGTTTCAATAATATTGGTTTCAACATTTATGGGATTACCTGAGATATAATGTTTGATTCTTTGACCGTTTACCACCTTCGGATTTGTGCCTTCGAAATTGTTGATCTTTATAGCACCGGAACGATAGACCTCCTTGATAACATAGGGCCCTTCCCATTTAGAGAGAAGTTTTCCTGCAAAAAATCTTAAATGAGAGTTGTATAGCAATACATAATCACCTACGTTAAACTCACGCTTTTGTATCCTTTTGTCATGTCATCTTTTAACTTTTTCTTTAAACAACTTGGCATTTTCATACGCTTGGGTTCTCCATTCATCAAGTGAGCTAATATCAAATAACCTCTTCTCACCGGCAAGTTTGAAATCATAAGTGAGCTCTTTAATAGCCCAATATGCCTTATGTTCTAGTTCGAGAGGTAAGTGACATGCTTTTCCATAAACCATGTTATATGGGGACATTCCCATAGGGCTTTTATATGCAGTTCTATAGGCCCATAATGCATCATCAAGTTTTTTGGACCAATTCTTTCTAGACCTATTAACAGTCTTTTGCAAAATTAATTTGAGCTCTCTGTTGCTCAATTCTACTTGACCACTAGACTGCGGGTGATAAGGAGATGCAATTCTATGATTAACGTCATACTTAGCAAGCATTTTACGGAAAGCACCATGAATAAAGTGTGAACCACCATCAGTCATTAAATATCTAGGGACTCCAAACCTCGGAAAAATAACTTCCTTAAGTATTTTAATAGAAGTGTTGTGATCAACACTACTAGTTGGAATAGCTTCTGGCCACTTAGTAATGTAATCAACAACAACTAAAATATGTGTATATCCATTAGAGGCAGGAAAAGGTCCCATATAATCAAAGCCCCAAACATCAAATGGTTCAATAACAAGTGAATAATTCATAGGCATTTCTTGACGTCTACTAATATTACCAATTCTTTGACATTCATCACAAGACAAGACAAACTTACGGGCATCCTTGAAGAGAGTAGGCCAATAGAAACCGGATTGCAATACCTTGTGTGCAGTTCTATCTCCAGCGTGGTGTCCTCCATAAGCTTCGGAGTGGCACTTGCGTAGGATCTGTTCCTGTTCATGCTCAGGTACACAACGTCTAATAACACCATCTACTCCTTCTTTATAAAGATGTGGGTCATCCCAAAAGTAATGTCTCAAATCATAGAAAAACTTTATCTTCTGTTGGTATGTGAAACTAGGTGGTATGAATTTAGCAACAATGTAATTAGCATAATTAGCATACCTAGGAGTACTACGAGAAGTACTTATAACATTTAATTGCTCATCAGGGAAGCTATCATCAATAGGTAGTGGGTCATCAAGAACATTTTCTAACCTAGACAAGTTGTCTGCAACGGGGTTCTCAGCTCCCTTTCTATCAACAATATGCAAATCAAATTCTTGTAGCAAGAGAACCCATCTAATAAGTCTAGGTTTAGCATCTTTCTTCTCCATAAGATATTTAATAGCAGCATGATCAGTGTGAATAGTTACTTTAGAATCAACAATATAAGGTCTGAACTTATCACAAGCAAATACAACTGCTAAAAATTCTTTTTCAGTAGTAGCATAATTTCTTTGAGCATTGTCTAGAGTCTTGCTAGCCTAATGGATAACATCTAATTTCTTATCAACTCTTTGCCCTAGAACAGCACCTACAGCATAATCACTGGCATCACACATAATTTCAAAGGGTAAATTCCAATCAGGTGGCTGAACAACAGGTGTAGAGACTAATGCTTTCTTAAGTATTTCAAATGCTTCTACACAATCATCGTCAAAGACAAATGGTATATCTTTTTGTAATAAATTAGTCAGAGGCCGAGAAATTTTTGAGAAGTCCTTAATGAACCTCCTATAAAATCCGGCGTGACCAAGGAAACTTCTTATACCTTTGATGTCCTTGGGATATGGCATCTTTTCAATAGCATCAACCTTGGCTTTATCAACTTCAATACCTCTTTCAGAAACTTTATGCCCCAAGACAATACCTTCATTAACCATAAAGTGGCACGTTTCCCAATTCAAGACAAGATTAGTTTCTTCACATCTTTGCAAAACTCGATCAAGATTGCTCAAGCAATCATCAAAAGAGGTACCATAGATGGAAAAGTCGTCCATGAAAACCTCACAAATCTTTTCACAAAAGTCAAAGAATATAGCCATCATGCATCTTTGAAAGGTAGCAGGTGCATTACATAAACCAAAAGGCATACGTCTATAAGCAAAAGTACCAAAAGGGCATGTAAAAGTAGTCTTTGATTGATCTTTAGCCGACACAGGTATTTGAGAGAAACCATAATAACCATCTAGAAAGCAGTAATGTGTATGTTTGCATAATCTTTCTAGCATTTGATCGATAAAAGGTAAGGGGTAATGATCTTTCTTAGTAGCCTTATTTAATTTGCGGAAATCAATTACCATCCTATAACCTGTGATAATTCTTTCTGGGATCAATTCATCTTTATCATTAGGAAAAATAGTAATACCTCCTTTCTTAGGGACACAATGGACAGGACTTACCCATTGACTATCAGCAACGGGATAAATTATACCTGCCTCCAGAAGCTTGAGTATTTCTTTTCTTACCACTTCTTTCATTTTAGGATTCAGACGTTGTTGAGGATCACGAACTGGTTTGGCATCCGCTTCCAAATTTATTTTATGTTGACATAGAGTGGGACTAATGCCCTTAAGATCATCAAGAGTATATCCAATAGCGGCTTGGTGCTTCTTCAGAGTTTTCAATAATCTTTCTTCTTCATGCTCTGAAAGGTTAGCACTAATAATAACAGGATATATCTTCTTTTCATCAAGATAAGCATATTTAAGATTATCAGGCAACGGGTTAAGCTCAAACATGGAATCACCCTTGGGTGGAGGGGGATCCCTTAGGATTTCAACATGCAAATTGTGTTTCAGAATAGGTTCCTGTTTAAAGAATACTTCATCTATTTCCCTTCTTTCATTCATGAACATATCATTTTCATGGTCTAGCAAATAATGTTCTAAAGGATCACTAGGAGGGACGGCAATAGAAGCAAGACCAATAATTTCATCCTTACTAGGCAATTCTTCTTCACGATGTTGTTTACTAAATTTAGAGAAATTAAACTCATGAATCATATCATCCAAGCCAATAGTAACAATATTCTTTTTGCAGTCTATCCTAGCATTAACAGTGTTCAAGAAGGGTCTACCAAATATAATGGGACAAAAGCTATCTTGTGGGGAACCAAGAACAAGAAAATCAGCGGGATATTTAGTTTTCCCACACAAGACTTCGACATCTCTAACAATCCCAATTGGTGAAATAGTATCTCTATTGGCAAGCTTAATTGTGACATCAATTTCTTCTAACTCAATAGGTGCAATATCATGCATAATTTCTTTGTATAAGGCAATGGGTATTGCACTAGCACTAGCACCCATATCACATAAGCCATGATAACAATGATCTCCTATTTTAATAGAAATAACAGGCACGCCTACCACAGGTCTATGTTTATCTTTAGCATAAGGTTTAGCAATTCTAGCAGTTTCACCGCAAAACTGAATAACATGCCCATCAATATTATCAGACAAGAGATCTTTAACAATAGCAATATTAGGTTCTACTTTAACTTGTTCAGGAGGTGTATAAGTTCTAATATTGCTTTTACGAACCACAGATGAAGCTTTAGCATGATCCTTTATTCTAACAGGGAAAGGTGGTTTCTCAACATAAGAAGTAGGAACAATGGGATCATTATAAGTGACAGTCTTTTCTTTAACTTTAATAGGTGCAGCTACTTTTACTTCTATGGGAGGATGATATTTAAACCACTTCTCCTTAGGGAGATCAACATAAGTAGCAAAAGATTCACAGAAAGAAGCTACTATCTCAGAGTCAAGTCCATACTTAGTGCTAAACTTATGGAAAATATCGGTATCCATAAAAGATCTAACACAATCAAACTTAGGTGTCATACCTACTCCTTACCTTCGTCGAGATCCCAATCTTCAGAGTTGCGTTTAATTCTATCCAATAAATTCCATTTCAATTCAATAGTCTTCATCATAAAAGAGCCAGCACAAGAAGTATCAAGCATGGATTGATTATTATGAGAAAGTCAAGCATAAATTTTTTGAAGAATTATTTCTCTTGAGAGCTCATGATTGGGGCATGAATATAACATTGATTTAAGCCTCCCCCAAGCTTGAGCGATGCTTTCTCCTTCGCGAGGCCAAAAATTATATATATAATTGCGATCACGATGAACAAGATGCATAGGGTAATACTTTTGATGAAATTCCAATTTCAATCTTCTATAGTTCCATGATCTCGTATCATCACATAGCCTATACCATGTCAATGCGTCTCCCTTCAAAGATAAAGGGAAGACCTTCTTCTTAGCAACATCATCGGGCATACCTGCAAGCTTAAATAATCCACAAACTTCATCCACATATATTAAGTGCTCATCAGGATGCTTTGTTCCATCTCCTGTAAAAGGATTAGCTAGCAGTTTTTCTATCATACCCGAAGGAAATTCAAAAGGAGATTAATTTTCAATAGGTTCAGTAGGTTGAGGAGAAACTCTTTGCTCTACTGGATGGGGTGAATATACCCCGAACAAGCCCCTCAGAGGATTACTTTCCATAGTAACAAGTGACAGTAAATTTCAGCACACTATATAAATTTTTCCTTACCAAATTCCACCTACCAAAGGCGCTTCACTCCTCGGCAACAACGCCAGAAAAGAGTCTTGATGACCCACAAGTATAGGGGATCTATCGTAGTCCTTTCGATAAGTAAGAGTGTCGAACCCAACGAGGAGCAGAAGGAAATGATAAGCGGTTTTCAGCAAGGTATTCTCTGCAAGTACTGAAATAAGTGGTAACAGATAGTTTTGTGATAAGATAATTTGTAACGAGAAACAAGTAACAAAAGTAAATAAGGTGCATCAATATGGCCCAATCCTTTTTGTAGCAAAGGACAAGACTGGACAAACTCTTATATAAGGAAAAGCGCTCCCGAGGACACATGGGAATATCGTCAAGCTAGTTTTCATCACGTTCATATGATTCGCGTTCGGTACTTTGATAATTTGATATGTGGGTGAACCGGTGCTTGGGTGCTGTTCTTAATTGAACGAGTATCCCACTTATGATTAACCTCTATTGCAAGCATTCGCAACTACAACAAAAGTATTAAGGTAAACCTAACCATAGTATGAAACAAGTGGATCCAAATCAGCCCCTTACGAAGCAACGCATAAACTAGGGTTTAAGCTTCTGTCACTCTAGCAACCCGTCATCTACTTATTACTTCTCAATGCCTATCTCTAGGCCCAAATAATGGTGAAGTGTTATGTAATCGACGTTCACATAACACCACTAGAGGCTAGACAACATACATCTCATCAAAATATCGAACAAATACCAAATTCACATGACTACTAATAGCAAGACTTCTCCCTTGTCCTTAGGAACAAACGTAACTACTCACAAAGCATATTCATGTTCATAATCAGAGGGGTAATAATATGCATATAGGATCTGAACATACGATCTTCCACCAAATAAACCAACTAGCATCAACTACAAGGAGTAATCAACACTACTAGCAACCTACTAGCACCAATCCCAGACTTGGAGAGAAGAATTGGATACAAGACATGAACTAGGGTTTTGAGATGAGATGGTGCTGGTGAAGATGTTGATGGAGATTGCCCTCTCCCGATGAGAGGAGCGTTGGTGATGACGATGGCGATGATTTCCCCCTCCCGGAGGGAAGTGTCCCCAGCAGAAGAACTCTGCCGGAGCCCTAGATTGGTTCTGCCAAGGTTCCACCTCGTGGCAGCGGAGTCTCGTCCCGAAAGGTTGCTTCTGGTTTTTTCTTGACGAAAGGCTTCATATAGCAGAAGATAGGCATCGGAGAGCCATCAGGGGCCCACGAGGTAGGGGGCGCCCCCCACCCTCGTGGACAGGGTGTGGGCCCCCCGGCCTTCATCTTTGGCGAGGATTTTTTATTATTTATTGTAAGTCATTCCGTGGAGTTTCAAGACTTTTGAAGTTGTGCAGAATAGGTCTCTAATATTTGCTCCTTTTCCAGCCCAGAATTCCAACTACCGGCATTCTCCCTCCTTATGTAAACCTTGTAAAATAAGAGAGAATAGCCATAAGTATTGTGACATAATGTGAAGTAACAGCCCATAATGCAATAAAATATCGATATAAAAGCATGATGCAAAATGGACGTATCAAGTAGCCCCGTACAGAGCATTGTAGACATAGAGAATTTGCAAAACACATACGTCTATGATTGTGGTAGACCCGCTAACTAAACTTCTCTCACAAGCAAAATATGATCACTCTTCAAGAGTTAATCACATAGCAATGTGAACTAGATTATTGACTCTAGTAAACCCTTTGGGTATTAGACACATGGAGATGTGAACCAATCACATAAAGATGTGAACTATTGGTGTTAAATCACATGACGATGTGAACTAGATTATTGACTCTAGTGCAAGTGGGAGACTGAAGGAAATATGCCCTATAGGCAATAATAAAGTTGTTATTTATATTTCCTTATATCATGATAAATGTTTATTATTCATGCTAGAATTGTATTAACCGCAAACTTAGTACATGTTTGAATACATAGACAAAACAGAGTGTCCCTAGTATGCCTCTACTTGACTAGCTCGTTAATCAAAGATGGTTAAGTTTCGTAACCATAGACATGTGTTGTCATTTGATGAACGAGATCACATCATTAGAGAATGATGTGATGGACAAGACCCATCCGTTAGCTTAGCATAAATGATCGTTTAGTTTTATTGCAGTTGCTTTCATCATGACTTATACATGTTCCTATGACTATGAGAATATGCAACTCCCGAATACCGGAGGAGCACTTAGTGTGCTATCAAACGTCACAATGTAACTGGGTGATTATAAATATGCTCTACAGGTGTCTCCGATGGTGTTTGTTGAGTTGGCATAGATCGAGATTAAGATTTATCACTCTGTGTATCGGAGAGGTATCTCTGGGCCCTCTCGATAATGCTCATCACTATAAGCCTTGCAAGTAATGTGACTAATGAGTTAGTGGCGAGATGAAGCATTACAGAACGAGTAAAGAGACTTGCCGGTAACGAGATTGAACTAGATATGATGATACCAACGATCGAATCTCGGGCAAGTAACATACCAATGACAAAGGGAACAACGTATGTTGTTATGCGGTTTGACCGATAAAGATCTTAGTAGAATATGTAGGAGCCAATATGAGCATCCAGGTTCCTCTATTATTTATTGACCGGAGATGTGTCTCGGTCATGTCTACATAGTTCTCGAACCCGTAGGGTCCGCATGCTTAATGTGCGATGACGATTGGTATTATGAGTTTATGTGTTTTGATGTACCAAAGGTTGTTCGGAGTTCTAGATGAGATCACGGACATGACGAGGAGTCTCAAAATGGTCGAGACGTAAAGATCGATACATTGGAAGGCTATATTCGGACATCGGAAAGGTTCTGAGTGGTTCGGGTATTTTTCGGAGTACCGGAGAGTTATGGGAATTCGCCGGGGGAAGTAGTGGGCCTTAATGGGCCATACGGGAAAGGAGAAAGGGGCCTCAGGGGGTGCCCGCGTGCCCCCCTCTCTTTCCTTCTCCCTCTCCTACTCCTTTCCTCTCTCCCCTCTTGAAAAAGGAAGGGGACTCCAACTAGGATTGGGAATCCTAGTTGGACTCCCCCTATAGGTGCGCCGCTCCTAGGCCGGCCTCCTCTTCCCCCTCCTTTATATACGTGGGCAAGGGGGCACCCCAAAGACACACAAGTTGATTTCTTAGCCGTGTGCGGTGCCCCTCCATAGATTTCCACCTCGGTCATATTGTCGTAGTGCTTAGGCGAAGCCCTGCGTCGGTAACTTCATCATCACCGTCACCACGTCGTCGTGCTGACGAAACTCTCCCTCGGCCTCAGCTGGATCTAGAGTTCGAGGGATGTCACCGAGCTGAACGTGTGCAGATCGCGGAGGTGCCGTGCGTTCGGTACTTGATCGGTTGGATCGCAAAGATGTTCGACTACATCAACCACGTTACTTAACGCTTCCGTTTTCGGTCTACGAGGGTACGTGGACACACTCTCCCCGCTCGTTGATATGCTTCTCCTAGATAGATCTTGCGTGATCGTAGGAATTTTTTTGAATAGTACATTCCCCAACATATATGTGGGGAGGGGGGTGCCTAGAACACACAACATCAATTGTTAGCCGTGTGCGGCGCCCCCTCTCCACAGTTTACACCCCCAGTCATATTCTCGCGGTGCTTAGACGAAGCCATGCGCGGATCACTTCACTATCACCGTCACCACGCCGTCGTGCTGAGGGAACTCATCTACTTCCTTGACACCTTGCTGGATCAAGAGGATGAGGGACGCTATCGAGCTGAACGTGTGCAGAACTCGGAGGTGTTCTACGTTCGGTGTTTGATCGGTCGAATCTAGAAAAAGTTCGACTACATCAACCGCGTTGTCAAGATGCTTCCGCTTTTGGTCTACGAAGGTACGTAGACACACTTTCCCCCTCGTTGCTATGCATCTCCTAGATAGATCTTGTGTGAGCATAGGATTTTTTTAAAAAATTGCATGCTACGTTTCCCAACATAAAGGAGATTTGGTGCCAATATTTTGGTACTTATTCATTGCTGAACTCCAGTTGTTTAAGCTCAACTTCAAGACAACCACTCTACTCTACTTCCTTAGAAGGAAGAGGTTGTGCAGATTGAATAATTCCGTCCTATGTGTTTACTCATTGTAATCTTCCAAAAAAAACTACCAAACTGGGTACAAATAGACCAATGGCCATTGTTCATCCTACTCGGTCTGCTTTCATGCCTGGACGTCATATCCTGGAGGAGGTGGTTGTCCTGGATGCAACGGTCCATGAGCTTCACTTGATGAAACTCGGTGGAGTTATCTTTGAAGTGAACTTTGAAAAAGGCTATGGTAAACTTAAGTGGCCTTTCTTACAATAAGTTCTAAAAATGAATGGTTTTGACCCTGCTTGGCGACAACATGTTCGTTCCTTTGTTCAGGTTGACATTGTGGGGACGAGTGAATGATTATACGAGGCACTAGTTCCAGACCATGAAAGGATTGGACATGAGTAAGACAGTTAATATGAAACCTGTCCTACGCCTTTGCGAGCAATTGTTCGGGCTTAAAATAAACTTCCACAAATGCCGAATATTCTACTTTTGGTGCGCCAAAGAGGAAGAAAATCAGTATAAACAAGTGTTCGGTTGTGAGATTGGTAATAAGTTCCCGTTCACCTATCCCGGGATACCAATTCACTATCGTAAACCTACAGATAAAGAGTGGAAGGGTATAAAGCACATGTTTGCAAAGAAGCTCAGTTGTTGGAAATGTAAACTAATGTATTATAGTGGACGGTCGGTACTTGTTAATTTGTTGCTCACGAGTCTATATATGTTCATGCTTTCGTTCTTTGATGCACCGAAAGGGTGTGGATAAGACTAGATCTTCACAAGGCCAAATTCTTTTGGTAGACTGATAAACAATAAGAACAATTGTGAAGAACAAAAACATGAAAATAACGGAGGAAGAAATGCATAACGGAACACATAATGTGTATCATGCTGCAGCAAAGGCCAGCTCCATCGGCAAAAAAAGTGTGCTACAAGATTTAGTGCCGCCCTCCACCAAATGCTATACAAGTTATAGCGTACTATATTTAAAAATTGAGACATAAAAATGTCAAATAAAAAAAGTTAAGGCCTTTCATATTTTGCAAGGAGAGGGGGCACTCCAAATTAAACAGAGAAGCATACGAGAGCTAGGTTCAGGGCAAGTACACTCATAATTTGCAAGGAAAGAGAATACCCCTAATTAAACAGAGAAAAATCAGTGCCTGACTTACCGGCACCGGTGGTGTGGTTGACTTCAGCATTGTTTTGCTGGAGTTGGAGGCGTGGCCGACACAGCTACTTGGAGGGGGGATGTAAAGAAGCTGTTGCAGCTCACGAACTGCCACCACTGCCTTGGCTCACGAGTCACGAACGTCCCCATCATCTCTGCCCTCGGTCGCGAGCTGATGAGAAATTTGTGACGAGTTGGCTAGGTTAGGGTGTATGCGTTGGGTTTGCGTCTAAGAGAGACTGAGTTAGAGTTGGACCGATGCGATGTCTGATGGGCTGTTGTGTGATACTCTCTTCATCCGAAAAAATTTGTCTGTCAAATAGATGTATCTAGCACTAAGAAAAAAGCTTTGAACAAGTCTTTCCGGAAGGAGGAAGCACACGCTAAAACACTACAACTTTATTTCCTTTAACGTCAAAATAGTATGCTATAGCGCGAGCAAGCAAATTAGGTAAAACGTAACGTGACCCTCCCAGATTATCTGCTATGGCAAGCTATAACGTTGAAATAACAAGCTATTTTTTTCATTTTACAGATATATTGTCGACCAATGCCTACATGCCCTCAACACAACAAGTATACCACTATGCGTCCATTTCTACCAAATTCGATGAAGTAAACTTCCCTTGCAGACGAAAAGCACTCATCATCAACATAGGTATTCAACAAAGCCAGTAATGGATCAAGATTGATCATGCACCAATAGCTGCAGCTTGCAGATAATATTTTTTGCTAACTGTGATTTTTTTATATTTATTTTGTTTTTTTCATGGTAATACATATCTCCTTCATATCATAAATAACAAAGTACAAGTCACGTAAAGACCTACATGACAAAACTAAAAAAATAGCAGAACATTTCTGAGCTTGACACCAACGTCCGTCACCTGCCTCCGGCACCACCACAATAGCCACCGAAGAAAAGAATGACGAATCACCTCCTCACCCGAGCTCGACGCGGCTCCATTGCTGATATGCAGCTTTGCGGACCTCCAAGGTGGTTCATCAAAAGTGAAGCCCTTACCGTTGAACGAATCAGACCGGGGCAACACTTCGGACACGCCATCGAACCCCAGATCTGGCACCTCACCACGACTAAAACGCCGAAGGAGGATACCATATCTGTCATCCACGAACCCCGAGCCGAGCACATGCTCCGTCTTCCAGATGTCGTCGATGCAGACCACAATCTGCATTCTCTCCTGGACTATCTCCCAAGCTCCGCGCCGACGCTGGAGCAAACATCGTCGCAACGGCGGAGCCCGAGGACACATGTCCACCACGAGGATGTCGCCGCTGCCACGCTATACTTGCTTGAACAGACTGGTTTCCAAATTCATCCCCAACCATAGGACCGATGGCCTCATCAGGGAATGATTCGAAGAATCTTTATCCAGCATTGTCATCGTCGCCGCCGAAGCAAAGACGACGAACAACCTAAAAACCTAGACTATGATAGAGTAAAAGCGACCCACACGTGTAATGAACGTTGATACTTATGTATTAATAAGTATGGTTGTGTGCATCAGTGTGTGGTCCTTAACTTTTTTAGATGCTCCGGATCCGCGCGCCCATGGTGCGTCCTGATGCTCGGCGCGCCAACGGAGGGGTTGCGCGTCCGCCAGCGTGTTCGGATGCCAGGCGGACCACACGACCTCCGGCGAGGTAGCTATGGCTGGCCTAGTGCCGGATCCGTGCGCCATTTGGGCGGACGTAATGGATTCCCGACGGAAGGTGTCCGAGCACAGCCATGCACGGGCTTCCTGCCGGACGCGTCGGAGCGTAAGCCGGACATCCATCTCCTTCTCGGGGCCGCGTGAGATGAGCTCGGGATCGACAGATCTGGAGGTGAAGGACTCGGATCCGCTGCCCATCATCGGAGACGGCCGAAGGAAGCCGAAGACAAGTTTGGGTGGCGTAGGGGAGGGGAGTGAAGTGATCAGGATTTGATCTGGCGAGTGGACGGGGAGGAATTTATGTGAGGTCGGGTAGGCCAGCGTGGGTCGGGCCCAACGTGGCGGGCGTGCCCGGATGCGTCCGAACGCCCACATATCCGTCTCATATTTAGACTGGATATGAAAGGTGTCGGCCAGTCCGGACGTTTGAGAACCGTTTGAGGAGATTGTCTTGATAAAAAAATCGTAATCGGATGGTTCGCCCGGGCGTATGGAGCGGGTTTGAGGCGACCGGATGTAGATGTGCTAACACGATATGAAACCTGCCCATGAGCTGCACCTGCATGCCGATGGAACCAATTATTGTTTCAGTTAAGAGACGTTTGATCATTACGCGTGGTTCGAATTTGATGCTACACAAGCAACCGACTATGGTCTACCGGCTATTGATCTGTAGTCTCGCACACTTTCATGTACCGCGCTCTGTAAGTTTCAAGACAGAACTTGCTCATGTAAAACACATGGCGAGACTTGCGAGCACGAGGAAGGGAGGTGGTAGAAACCGAATCGAGCTAGAGCTACGCTAGAGCGCGGGGGAAGCAAAGGACGCAGAAGCACATGCACCTACAAGGGGAGCACCGCACATGGGAATCTGGGTCGTGTAGCTCTAGCTTTCATCACTTTGCTTGGAATCTGCGGGTCTTTTACAATTAGCAGCACGAGCCTACCAAGGTAGAGGTAGAGTATGAGTAACACATCACATCGCAGACGAGACCGATCGATTAGCCAGGAGCTTAAATATCTTATCTTGGCGGGGTAACTGTGGAGGCACAGTGAACGTACTGCCCCAAGATCCTGGATTTCGCTGTCTTTCCCCTCTCAATCACTCACGCTCGCCAACAAAAGGTGACGGCGAAGAATGACAAACCAATTAAGCACCTCAGGGCATCTTCAACTGTGACCCGCAGACCGTTCGCATCCGTCCGACCATGAAAGTCATTCAACTTGAGTCTGTATGGGTTCGCTGAACGATCCGAACAAACTGTAACTGAACATGGGGTTTTGCGGGAGTCCGAACACGTGAAACGTCGCTCTCTGCCTCTGACCCACCCAAAAAAAAAAAGACGGAACCCGCACTTTAGTAAAATCCTGCACTGTTTTCGCGTCAAAATCCCCCACTCTTTTCCCCTTGCCGCTCTCCGCCCAATTCCCGCTCTTTTCTCCCACCCTCTTATTCCTTCCGCCGGTGACGCATGAAACCGTCAGAGAACCTGTCGGAGATGGAGGCGGCGGCGGTGCCAGAGGATCAGAGCATCACGCTAGCCCGGAAGATCAGCTTGGCTACGTGGCAAACTCGCCGCATCAAAACGAGCTACGCGGCAAACTTGTCGCATCAAAACGAAGGCCACAAAGGAGGAGAGGCTCAAGAAGCGGTTGGCCGCCAGTGGGCCTAGTTGTGGTGTTGGGTGTGGCGATCGCGGTGGTCGCGACAGACGTGGCGGACGTTGCCAGACGGGCGCACCCACAGTACAGACGGTGCCATGGCCGGAGGATTACAAGCCTCCGTACTACTACGCCGCCAAGCAGCTCGAAACCCCCGTCGGTAGGGTGCCTTACATCGTCGACGTTAACGCGACGCCGCTCTTCTCCGAGCTTTCTTCGCCGCAGCTCGTCCGAGCGCGGGCGGCGGGCGGGGAGCAGATGGGTGCCCGCATGATGTTCGTTGCAATGCCTAGAGCGGGGGAGCCGGCGTATGACGACCGGGACAGGGAGATGCTCGACATCATCCATGACAGAGGCGAAGAAGGGGGAGAGGGCTATGAGGACGGGACAGTGGAAGGCTCGGATCCCACCTACTCCAGCAACTACCATCGGTAGCAGTACTATACCCAGACAGGCACGCGGCAGTCCTACAATCAGATGGGCGTGGACACACATCAACAACAACACTGGGTCGCCGAAGAGCAGTAGCCGGATGGGAAGGAGGATGAGGAGGAGGGTAAGGACAGCGAGGACGATGATCCGCTGATACAGCCGGTGATCCAAAGAAGAAGGGTAGAGGAGAAAGCTTCAACATGCGGGAGGACGAGTTGTTGTGCGATGCATGATTGGCCACTAGCCTTGATCCTCTCCATGACACGGAGCAAAAGGGCACAACCTCTTGGAACAACATTCATATATGGTTTCATAAACACAAATATTTCGCGTCCTACTCCGACGCAGTCATCCGCAACTGTGAATGGAAGTCCCTCTACCATCTATGATACACCATCCAAGTGGCCGTGTCCAAGTATTGCGGGCACTTGAAGCATCTCATCGCAAATGGCCTAGCGGTGTACAAATCACCGAGCAAGTAAGTTGATCATTAGACGGACATGCCTTCTTTTGTTGCTCACTTGCCGGACATGCATAGTTTTGTTGATCACTAGCCGGACATGTATTTGTTTTGTTACTCACTAACCGGATATGCATTGTTTTATAACGTTCTCGTGCTTGTTTCGTGTGCAGAAGTTGGAGAAGAAAAACTTCACAATCATGCATTGTTGGTTGAAATAATGGGCAATCAAAGTGGAACTTTTTCAAAGCCAAAACTGCCGCCAAGCCAACGAGGAAGAACCCGATGACCCTATCGGCCCAACCCAAGAACCGCCGAAGAAGGTTAGAAGAAATTTATGGGGGAAGAAGTGGGAGGAGGAAATGGCGAAGCAAGAAGGTGCAGCGGCCAAGCTGACGGAGATGTTCGAGAACATCTTGGTGAAGAAGGAGGAGGTATGCGTTAAGCGGTCGGAGATCAAGGAGGAGAAGAAGGCAGAGAGGTTCAAATTATTGATGGAGTCGACGGACAAGTAGCTCAAACTCGAAAAGAGGAGGACCATGGTCGAAGAGAGGAATGTCGTGCTCGGGGAAAAGAAAGTGAAGATCGCCGCCAATGCGGAGGACGCCATGATGTTGACCTTGAATGTAGACTCTTTGGATGCCGATGCAAGAAGGACTGCGCAATCCGTCTGGTACCAGATGTTGCAGCGGCAGAAAAATCAGTTGGCGGCGGCGGAGAATGAGGACGCGACGGAGGTGATGGAGGAGGATGCAGAGGCTGTCTATGCGACGGCGACGACACCTTGACCGGGGAGTACCCGAGTGGGATTGCCGGTCCGGCAGGACAGAAAATTGCATGGACTGTCGGACTGATGTTCTTTTGGATTCAGACATGTAAAAACAAAGCATACTTGGCTTTTTTCGGTTGTGATCAAACATGCAATCCGAAGTTGGTGTGATCCAGTGCGCTGTGTGGATTGAGTAAGTTTGAATTTGGATTTGCTAGCGGACATATAAGATAGCGTTGGATATCGGTTGTCAGTATCCAAGCCCGTGGACTGGTCCCATATCTATGGACGGATGTAAAAGAAAATTTACGGGTTGACGTTGAAAATGATCTAATATCATCAGGGTTCGCTTTCAATCAAAAGGCTCAAGAACGATAGACATTTGATGATGGGGGCTACTGCTGATCTGCCACAGCGAAAACTTCAGGTGGCTTGCTCTTGGCGTACTAAAAATCATTATCATGCATGTCATCACCACCATGGGTTCAGAGCAGCAACTTGCAAGCACTCCCATGTACATTGTACGAAAGCTGTACCGTGCACTGTGCGACTCCGGCTTGTTGGCCTTGGGCGTTGGCTGGCGGTGCAGTATGGTGGGGGTCAGCCCGATCGTCCGTCACCGGGGACAAGGAGAGGGAACAATTGGATGGCAGAGGCGCGAAGCGAAGGGATTGACATCTCCGGGTTAAAATTTCTGTGCCCGCCAACCCCACGGCGTCGAGTGCACGCTCCGTTGCGCTGTGGAGACTGGAGAGTAGTTCTAAAAATTTCAACCCCAGCGGCAGCATTCCAACTTCCAAGTCCGGGATGATTTCACCGGAAACTTTACACATCTTGCCGGGATCCGAACGGATTTGCAATATGATGATAGGGAATGGCATATTGGTGGGAGGGGATTGGAGGTCCAGCGTGCGTACATGATGAGGATGATCTGTGCTGAAAGGGAAGGCGGGCGGGGATGGACGGGCCACCAGCTTGCTAGTTTTGGATATGCATGCACTGCGCCTGCGCTGGTCGTCTACCTACCCGCTTTTCTCTCTCCGCGTGGCCAACTCCACCACGCGACCCTATCCTGTCCGACCTCGTCCGTTTGGGGTAAAAGAAACAAAAAAGGCAGCCTAGCGCGCGGAAGCAAACGGACTTTTATCCGCTTTGTGTCTGCTTTCGATCCATTTCTGGCCCAAACTTGCGCCGGTTTTGGGATGAAACGGACACCACACGGACGGGCGGGACGCGCGCGCTTGTCCTCCCCTGGCTTGCCTGTCGGGGACACTAGCAGTCCCTCCGCTCCCAACGCTTCACCCTCTCTCCCCGCCCCGCCCCGCCGCCGCCGCCGCCGCTATTCTCCGGCCGCCTCGTCACCGCGCAGCCCCCCCCCCCCGCCGTCCATACCAAACCACGTCTCGACATGGCCGCCACCACGCCCGCGCTTCCGCCGTAGTTTTGGTCGTCGATCGGAGGAGGTTTGGCCGTGGCCGTCCTTGCCGGTGGCAGAGCCGGACACGACTGCCGGCGACGTACCACGGCGGCCGAGGCAGATTCCGACGAGAGCTCCAGAGCGGCCTGTAGCCGGCCGGCAACCACCCTGTTGCGTCGAGGTGATCATCGCGGCCTCTTCGCCACCACGACCGCAAGGTGTTCGACTTTTTGCCAACAAAGGTATGAACAGTGGAGACGAGTTTTTCTTCCATCACTTCCTTTGTTCATCGGACGATTCGTCGTCGGATGATGACGATCTTGTGGTGGCTGCACTGGTCGTTCACGACCATATTCAACGGCAGCTTTCTCGGTACAGGGGGCCAGTCCCTGGCCGTGCTCCCAACCTGAACCGCAACAGGAAGAGAGGCCACGCCCTGCTCTATGCAGATTACTTTGCCAACACCCCGCTCTTTAGGCCGGATAAATTTCGTCGCCGTTTTCGTATGGCAAGGCATGTGTTCAATCGTATCCGAGAGGGAGTGGTTGCTCATGACCCATACTTCGAGTGCAAGACGGATGCCCTTGGCAAGCTTGGATTCTCCTCCTATCAGAAATGCACCGTGGCCATCCGCATGCTTGCATATGGAATTCCAAGCGATCTGGTGGTTGAGTATGTGCGTATGAGTGAGACAACATGTCTGATGTCAATGTACAAGTTTTGCCAGGCTGTGATCGAGGTCTTTGGGCCAGAGTACTTGAGGCAGCCAACTGCCGCTGATACAGAGAGATTGTTGGCGACCAACGCAGCTAGAGGATTTCCAGGTATGCTTGGCAGTATAGATTGTATGCACTGGGAGTGGAAGAACTGTCCATTTGCTTGGCAGAGCCAGTACAAGGGGCATGTTAACGGGTGCACTGTCATATTAGAAGCGGTGGCATCACAAGATCTTTGGATATGGCATTCTTTCTTCGGCATGGCAGGTTCTCACAATGATATCAACATGCTGCAGCGTTCTCCAGTCTTCGCGAGGCTTGCAGAAGGCCACTCCCCACCTGTCAACTTTGAGATCAACGGCCACCATTATAACAAGGGATACTATCTAGCAGATGGTATATATCCTCAGTGGTCAACTTTTGTGAAGACAATCTCGAAACCCCAAGGTGAGAAGAGAAAGAGATTTGCCCAAATGCAAGAGAGTGTTAGAAAGGATGTGGAACGTGCTTTTGGTGTGCTTCAATCCCGGTGGGGTATCGTTCGAAACCCTGCACTGTAATGGGATGAAGGGAAGCTTTGGAAGGTGATGACTGCTTGTGTGATCATGCACAACATGATCGTCGAGGACGAGCGGGATGAGAGTATCTTCGACCAAGGATTTGATTACCAAGATGAAAATATTGAGCCCCTACACCAAGACCCGGCCACATTTGAACAGTTTGCCCAATTCCACCGTGAGATGCGTGATTGGCACACTCATGTGAATCTTCAAAATGACTTGGTTGAGCACGTGTGGGATCACATTGGCAACCAATAGATGTATTTCTCCATTTTATGTTCAGTCAAGACAATTTCGATTTGATTGTAAAACTATTTTATTAAAGACAATTTTAATTGGGTTGTAAAACTATTTTAATTTTCAGACAACTATTTGGGTTCGAAAGTAGTTTTAATGTAAATTTGGGCATTTCTTGGCCCTGACGGACAGGATGGGGCAAAAGGATGCGGCCGCGTGCTGGGCGCACGACCACCGCATCCCAGGACAGGCCCAGACACGACCCCAAATCCCTACCCAAAGGGACAAAAACAGGACAAAACGGACGTCCGTTTGGGATCGCGCGGTGGAGTTGGCCTTATCCTAACTCTATACGCGCGCAACCTGCACCACACATCCAGCCCTACTATCAAATCAATATGGCCCACATGTGTCAGCCATGCATGCGCCAGTGTGTATAGTTCAGCCGCATTTCAATTGATTCGACCTAACGTGGTACCAACAAGGTTAATCAACATATTTTAACTAATTGTGGTTTATTATTTACTAAAAAATAATGTAATTCTTCTCAGAAAAAACTAATAAAGTTAATTACTGGATTATACCAAAGGAATTTTTAGATGGCTGTGGCGAACTCTACTAGAATTTAACACTGTATGATTGGAGCCGCGGCCGGCAAAGTCTCCATGCTTGTTTAGATACACAAATGACAAATTGACAACTTTCTTTTTGCTAGTAAGGATCTTGGCAGTAATGTTATCTTGTGATATGTATTAAAATGTTAATCTTGTCCAATACTAACCTACTCCCTCCGTTCCTAAATATAAGATTGATGAACTGAAAGAACGGACAAATTATTACCTTACCCAACAGCTTATCCAGGTAAGCGGTCATTGGTCAAGCCATTGAGCTCATTACTTGGGATAGAATTTTATCATGGCATTGACACAACAGTACTAAATGATGACAGAGTGTATCCCAACTTGAACATGTGCAGAAATATGATCTTGATCCAGCTGCAAAAGCTGCTGCAGCTTCGGTTTTGGCATCCAAGCTGGGGGCAGATTCTGGCTTAAGAGTACATCTTGGGGAAGAACCAAATTCTGATGCAGCAGTGGTTATGAGCAACAATGCTGAGATATTGCCATCAGATGGGCTGAGAAACAGGAAGCAACCCAATGCAAGAGGCAGCAGGACTGCTAGCACTACAGCTGCTCACACTTCGGCGCAAGGTGCTGAATCTAGCCCAGCTCTTAATGCTGGCCTGGAAAACGTACAGCCTACAAGGGTTGTAGAACATTATCAAGGCTCTGGGGCAAAAGTGATGGTGGATGGATTGCAAAAATCGCTGCCTTACTTGTTGGGGAGGACCATCACAGTCGTACGCTTTGATCTGTGCCAATTGCCATATGCATAATGGTATGTACGAGAAACAAAACTTTTTGACCTTTTTAGCCATGCCCTCTCTCTAGATAATGTAAAAAAGGTCTTACATTTTGAGGCAGAGGGAGTATTTCCTTAGAAAGAATGGACGCGTGACACGACACCTACCCAACTTACTAATCTGCAGGCTTGGCCCGGAAGGAAGATTACCCACGCATTACATACTATTGCCCCTCCCACATTGTCATGCTCTAACCTCATCAAAGAACTCGATGGGGCAATACTCAGGCTCCAACTCAGGCCCATCGACCCCAGTTGCTCCTGCTGATGTGATGTTATGATGATGATCCACAGCAAAATTGGAAGCCCAGAGAAAGTTGGGAGTACGTTTTTCCATAAGCCCCGTCCGGGAGGGAGGAAGGGAGGAACCGAAGGAGGTCGAGATTCCGAATTTTCCTTCTACCTGGTCTACACGCATTGCCAGCCATGGTAAACGTATTCGCTTCCGATGACCTGGAGGCGATCCTTATGTACACACTTTTGCACCGATGCGTGCCACAGCTTTAATTAATTGTTATTCCACCTACGAGCTCCACGTCTGTGTTTGTGAACCTACCGGAAAGGTTTGCCCTTCGAATTTGGAACGAGATTGGGGGTTTGGAGTTGCTACTACTATTGTTTGAACCACTTGCAGGCGCAATAAATGCACACACAACATCGCATGATTGGTGTCCTTTTGTTCTTAATTTTTTTTTTAAAACAAGGCAAAAGATTTGCCATTTCATTGATTAAGAAGGAAGTTGCAGACAAAACCACAAAGCGGCTAAGAAAAACATTAAGAGGTCTACTCTCACGGCATTACAATATTTGTTCTTAAAATGCTTTCGCCTTAGGGCATGTACATCAGTTCCGACACATGTTGTCTGTAGCGATCCTCCAAGTCATCTATAGACAGGCTTACAAACACTTTGTATATTTTTTAGGCTATCTATAGGACCAAAAAATTAGAAGAGTTCGTGTAGCGGGGATACGACAGTTTGATAGGGAAGCGTCAACTTAAAAGACGGCTGAGCGTACAATGGGAAAATGTCTGTCGGTAAGTAGCGATATATCAGGGAAATCGACCGTCTGTTAAATTCTAGACACCCTCGTTCTCTCTCCACGTTCTCTTGCCTCCACGTAGAAAAATATCCCATGTGACATCCATTACAGACTGCTGACTAGACAGCACTGTACATGCCCTTAGTGCTTTCGCATGAAACACTCATCCAACTCCTTACAACTGACTTATGAGCCACTACTTACTAAGTATAAAAAAGCTCTTCGAGAATAATCAATAAAGTGGCCGTATGCATCTTCCAGATGCAGAGGCCGGGGGTCATCCTCCTTTTCTAAAAAAAATTACAAAAAAGCTATCCCCATGTATAATTTTCTGTCAAAGTTTATCCCAAAATGTTGCATTGCGTCAAGTTTTCGGCCACTGAACATGCCTGAACTGGCTACACCCACTGGTTATGTCGGCGTGTCCAGCAGCTGAAATTACGGCCATGTATTTTTGTACTAGTATTTGCAAAAAAAATGCTTCACAGTTGGAATATTGGTACAAAAATGCCCCCTAGTTGGACACGCATCGTGTACACGTACATCCATACTGTACAAATACGGGCCAAGGCATCAGTTGGTATGTGTTGGCCTCACTTTTGTTTTTCTTGCGGCTGCCTCTGACAAGAACGGCACCAAAGCAGGTTTTCGTGAGTGTGTGGATGAGTGCCAAATTGCAGATTCCAAATGACTTGATTTTTCTACCCAAAAAAGATATATAACATCATTATGTTTGAGTTGGAATTAATCAGATTCACATTTAGTCAAACCGACGGAAAAAAGAAAAACCCAACAGAAAGGAAACACTAGGGCCACCCAGGTCCAGAGATCCACAATTCTAGTGGGTCCAGGGTTGTGCCGACTGGTGGGACCCAAGAAAAGCGGAAAAGAACCTCGGTGCGGTTGAATTGGCTGAACTCGTGCTCGCTCGACACACGTTGGTACTAGGCTGACCGCCTATAAATATCTCCGCCCAGCCTCGAGTTCTGATTGCAAGTACATTCCTTCACACATCACCAGCATATCAATGGAGGAAGGGTGGCTGGGCACCGTGGCCCTCTGCTACTTGCTCGGCGGCATGATCAGCACAGCTGCTCCCATGCTTGCTGTGAGCATCGTGGCAGGGGTCATCCCGGGGCAGATGACCGCCGCGGGCATGTACGCCGCTGTGGTCACCACGACCAACGCGATCGCCACGGAGCTCGTCACCGCGTACGCTGCCAAGAAGGTGGCGGGGGCGAACGAGGACAAGTTCGGCCCCGTCAAGAAGGCTGCGGCAGCAGCGGTGGCCAACATCCTCGGCTCGGCTGTGACCATCATGGCGGTCACCAGGTCGCCATCACCGGCATCGTCGTCGTCCTCTTCATCCCCCTGGGCTACACCGCTGCGAAGCTCAATGGACGGGCTGCGGCTGCCGGAGCTCTCCGCGTGCTGTGCGTCGGCATGATCGCCCTGTGCATCGACTACCTGGCTATCCGCTTTTACCCCCGCATCCTCGAAAAGCAGTGATCCCATCTCCAGCAGGTAGTCACCGTTCTTCTGGTGTGCACACGGCAGATCATGTAATAATAAGAGTTTACTAGCGCATGTTTGCCTGTGTGTGCGTCGATGATAATAAGTCGTGTGGTCGTTGGTTCAGTTTGCAAGCGACTTGATGTATGTATATCTTTGAGCAGCAATGTGGTGGTTGGTTCAGTTAGAGAGCGACTTGATGTATATACTATATCTTTGAGCAGCAATACAGGTCACAGCTTCAGAAAAACAGCCCCACCCTGCTTCTCTAATTCAGCTTATTTCTAGCAAATTGTTTTCAGTTCAACACCTGTTGTACTCGAATTTCACATTCTCGGCAAACCTTTTAAATTACAAGAAAAACAAAGTCTAACCGACATCAATTTTGTTATTATGGAAAATAAATGCTGACTACCCAAACTACCAAGTTACTACCATTTCACTGTTCTTCTAATTATGCAAAGCCATCGCAAGACAAGAGTTACGTGGAAAATGTGCATGACAATATTTCTTGGGCTCTTTGATCACGAGGTATTTACAGCCGCATGATTTGGCAAACATGGCAGCTGCAGATTCCTGAAATAACTTACTACACACAACTCCAAAACATCAGACCATCTGCAATGCAGTTTTCTTATTACCACAGGTAGTTCATGGAAGCAAAGCAGGAACCAAACTCTTCTTACTCCGTGATATGACAAGACAAAGTACCAGCGCCAACACTGACACTGTTAATGGTGAAGTGACCACTTCACTCACTTGCAGTGGTGCTGGTCTCACTGCACACGCTCCCTGCTAATAATAATTCAGACATCCATGTAGTATTGATACAAAGTAAACCTGGATACACAAAACCATAATAATAATAAAATGGCAATGCCCAATGATTTTAGTTAAGACAAGCATCACCAGAACAATATCTCCTAACATCGCGCACACTGCTGAGAGTGACAGCCGACTCTTAATTCCAAAGTGACATAATCCTATAACTTATTCACGTTAGCATCCCAAGAGCCCTTATCGAAAACAGCAACACCTTAGTGTTTACCTCTCCCCAAAGCAGCATTAACAATTCTTCAATGTTGAGAATGAGCTCAATTCAAACATTCTAACCAAACTGAAACAAAGTACTCTTCAATTAAGCAGGACCCCTCGGCACTTCCTCATCAGTGGATGTCTCAGGTGAAGGCGTTTCATCACCATCATATTCTTCTGACACACCCGTTTCCTCAGCAGCAGAATCTTTGAGTTCAAGTGCCTCGGTGGTAGCAGGTTCAGACTCAGAGACTGGTTCTTCAGCTGTACATTCTGCGTGAGGGGTTGTATCTCCGCTATCCGAGCAGAACCCAAGCTCCTTTTCCAGCTTCTTCCACCCAGACAGCATAGTGTCAGGGAACTTCTTCGTCACCATGTAAATAACCTCCTTCGCCTCCCTTTGCCAATCCTTCAACAAATCCTTTCATTGTCTTAAAGTCTGGCACCTTGTGCTAGCTCATGCTTTCCCTGAAAATCTTCATGGCAGTATCAAAATCGCCATGAGCATACAGCGCTGCAAGCATGTGCTTATATGTGGCTGCATTCGCTGAGCACCCTTTGTCACCTAGCGAACGGTACAGCGCCTTGGCATCCTCCATCTTTCCATCTTTGCAATAGGCAGTCATGAGGAAATTGTAGGTGATGGTGTCTGGCTTTACTCCATCGGCCTCCATTTCCACCATCACCTGGAGAACACCTTCCGGCTTGCCATTGAGTCCGTGGTGCATGGCCTTCACATTATATGTTGCATGGTCTGGCTTGCATCCGCTTTCCAGCATCTGCTTCCACAAAGTCTGGGCCTCCTCTACCTTCTTCTGCTTATACATGGAATCAATCATTGTGGTGTAGATGGTGGTGGTCGGCGAGATACCTTCCTCACGCATCCGGGCTATCACTTCGTGAGCCTTGGCGTCATGGCGGACCATACAGTGAGCCTTCACCAGTATGGCGTAGGAGGTGGCGTTGGGGGTGATGGAGAACTCCTTGACCGGGACGCGGCGGTGGCGGCAGCACCGGACGAAGGCCGATAGGAGGGCGTTGAAGGGCATCGGGGAGATGGGGGACGGGAGGGACGGCGCGGCGGAGCGGAAGGCTTCGAGGGCCTTCTCGGGGAGGCCGGCGGAGGCGTATGAGCAGAGGATGGCCGAGAGATGCGGCTCGGTTGGGGAAGCTGGGATGTGGGAGGAGAGGAGCGCCTCGGCATCAGCATGCCGTCCGGCGCGGGTGAGGCGGCGTGCGGCAAGGGAGAGCGCATGGCGCGTAGAGCCGGCGGAGAGGGAGGCAGTGTCGATGGCCTCGAGGAGGGAGACGGCGCGGTCGGCGTCGTACTCGCGGCGGAGGCGGGTCTTGGCGGCCGGAGGACGTGAGGGGGGGGGGGGGCGCAGTGGTGGTGGCGCAGAGCGTGCGGAGGAGGACGTCGGCGCGGCGGCTGCGGCGGCGGCGGAGAAGGGAGGCGAGGGCTGCCATTTTCGGGGGTGGAATTGGATCACAGCAAGGTTTGGGGTTTTAGGTTTTGGGCGACAGACAGAGTACTCAGGAGTCTGTTTTGGAAATGGCCAGTGTTGGGCCTACTTGGGCCGTACTGTACCAATTTTCTTCGCTAAGCCGAAATCCTAAGCCCAGAACGTATCGACAGTCCAACTCCTATACCATCACCACGTTCTCACCGGCCTTCGCCGTCACTGCGCCGGCGCGGCCACCGGCGAACGACCTCAACTCGTCGTAGCGCTTAAGCTTCCTCTCCCCCGACCTCAGACTCCCCAGTCCCCATCGTGTGTCGGAACAGATGCGGCTAGAGCCAAAACCCTAACCCCTTGAAACAGCTGCCTCCTACTCGAGCTGCGGGCATGGACGCGCTCATCTCGGCGGCGCTCGAGGAGGTGTGCGCCCGCCTCTCCTACGGAATCCCCGTCACCGACCTCTGGCCGGCGCTACGCGGGGCGCTCGAGGCGGCCGGCCTCCCGCTCAGCCCCGCCGTCAAGCGCGTCCTGTGGGCTCGCCTTCTCGCGCTCCCTGTCATCAGCCTCGTGGTGGGCGACGGGGATGGATCGCCCGTCGCGCCCGGCGACCCGGCGGAGAAGGACGTGGGGGAGGCAGAGCGGGCGGTGGCGTGCGGCTGGTGTCGAGCGCGCCGCTCAGGGACAACTTCCTTGGGATGTATGGCCACAGGTTCGCTAAATCGGAGCTCTGAGTGCCGTCCAGAAGGCCGCGCTAGAGCTTGTCGGGGCAAGCAGGTGCGCTCCGATGTACATTTGAGCAAAGTATCATATTGGTTGCTTACATCTCCCCTTTGTTTTCTATTAATCTGTGCCGAATTTCTGGCCCCCTTAATTTTTGTACATTTATGCCGACTTACCTGTGATCTTGTAATTCTTTGGGCTTAGGAGCTTCTGAATATTGAGTCAGTTATTTTACAATGCCTCCGTGATTATTTTAGTTATGAAGATTGGAGAATGTTCCCTATTCGGTGTACATATGAACCTCATTCTGGGATGTTTTCATGTGTGTGCTATAGAATTATTTTTGTCCGGCGGGAAATTATTCGATTTTACTTCCCCCCCCCCCCCCCCCCCCCCAATCATCCCACATACGACCACACATGTCAAATGGCAGGTTCAGTTGTGTCAGAGTTTCCATGCTATCTTGCTTTGGCAGGCCGACATTGGCTCCCTTGGACACGTTTTAAGGGGAGTGATAGATATGATCTGGTAAAAGTTGGCATGGCATCTCCCTTTGGCCGCTAAAAGTTTCAGGACTACTTGCTCTCACTTATCAAGTTTAGGTAGCATAAAATTCATTTTTCAAATTTAACCACATTCTCCAACACAATTGCTACTGCTTTCTTTTTTTATCTTTCTTCGCGATAATATATGAATTTGCAAATTGGCAACAAGATATCATGACTTTGGTAATAACGCCTGTGATATTTGTTTACCTTTTGTCATAATAGGACTGTTGGTGTAACACAGAATGATCTATGCAAAAAATTTCACATGAAAGGAAACAACTTCCATTTTATTGTAAAAAGCCTTGTATCACAGCGGCTGATAGTTAGACAATCAGCTCTCATAAAGGTGAAAGACAATGGGGCTGAGGGGGAAGAGGTTTCACATAATAAGCAGGTTATTAACACCAACTCATTATATCTGTCCCGTTATGCCAAAGACATGAATATGAATTCACAACAAAGAATTGAGATTACAAAACCTGAACTACTGGGGAGCAATGAAGAGACCAACATTGCTTTGCAAGAAGATGGAGCTTTGGCTGTAAATTTGAAGAATGACATATCTGTTCATGATTATCTTCCAGCAATGGAAGCCATATGTGAAAAACTTGAAAATGCCAGTGGAAAGGTTAGTTGTTCTCTTCTTTTTCCATTTGATACTCTGTTTTATTTGTTTCTGATTTGCACGTTTGCTAACCTGGGGCAATTATTTCGCTTTAGGCTTTCGTTGTGTCAGATATAAAAGTTGATCTGGATTATAAGATGGCATATGGACACAGAGCATGGAGAAATGTAGGTTTGTTTATTATTGGTTACTGCAGATGTTCTCTATTTCCCTATTTCCTTCCTTATGGAGTGTTTTGAGATTCTTTTTCTTCAGGTATTGCATAGGCTAAGAGATGCACAGCTTGTTGAAGAATTCGATGCCAAAGTTGATGATAAGGTGATGTCAATGTTTCCTCCTGTTTCATTGTTATTTTCAGTTATTATTTATGCCATTATTTCATATTTTTTAGGGTTCATTCTTGTGGTTGCCCATGAATCTCTAATTAGCAAATTATCTATCTGTTGGAAGTCTGTTCTTCCTGGGATCTCCAATAACGCTCGAGTGCTAGGTGGCACTAGTTACTGTTACTAGCATTATTCCATTCCCTTGTTCAGTTCCTGCTGGAAACTTGCATATTGTTTTAGATTGAAGATTCAATTCCCCCCAAGCCCCAGGTCCATATTTCCTCAAATAAACAGAAGCAGAACACATAAGGTGATTCCAGAGCCCAGACAGTACTATCCAGTTTAAAGACAGGAAAGGCCAGACTAGAGACACCACCATGACAGATACAGTCATGGATAGACAACTATGAACTCATACGTATGTAAGGACAGACCCAGTGCATAGAAGCTCCCACACAAGGTGGGGTCTGGGGAGGGATTATAGGAACCTAGTCTTACCCCTGCAAAGTGCAATGCAGAGAGGCTGGTTCAAATCCAGGACCTCTTGGCACAAGTGGGGAGGACTTCACCACTGCGCCAGGCCTGCCCTCCAACTCATACATATGTAACAACAATAAAACCATATATAGACAGCTTATGAATGGCCTTAGTGATTACGAACTGCCTTATTAATTCAAGCAGTTCCATCCACCTTTTGGGCATTCTCCAATTGCAATGCTTCTTTCAGAGCTGCAAGAACACAATTTATTTGGCATAAGACTGCAGAATATTCAACTGCAATGCTCCGCCCTGCTGTACTCTATTACTTTGTTATATTTTTGCATACTTTGTTAATGAACTAGCTAGACCCTTTTCAGGTTGTTCGCTGTTTACGATTGCTGAAGAAATTTGATCCAGTTGAGTTCCAGTCGAAAAGTACAACCCAAGACTACAAAATTGGCGAGAAACGCCAGGCAACTGATCAAGTTATGGAGCTTCCATTAGAGAACTGTATATATGATATGATCAAAGCTGAAGGGTCAAAAGGTATAACCCTTGTCGAGGTACTTCTCTGAACCTTCCAACAGCACCACACAGTGCGCTACATTCCTTCATAGCTTTGACACATTGCTTCATTTCCAGGAGTACTGCTTTTCTCTGATAGTTGAATACTTGAATCTGGTTACGAGTCAAAACCAGATTGAAATGTTGACAGATTTGGTTGTTTTAGCAACTGCTTAGTTAATTTAGCAACTTGGAGGACATCAATAATTTCCCACGTCAAGATAGGACAAGCTCCTGAAAACAAACTTTTACAGCTTACTTTGGTTTTAAACTTATTTTTTTGATGTGCTACAACAGATTGGATAGTGTTCATCCACTTAAATATCTTTCTCAGTACCTATATGGTCTGCATTATCGTTATGACAAATCCCCATAATCCATATTCAAGGAAGTGAGAATTTCCATTGTCCAGTTCAAAAGGACTTCCAGTGTTAATAATCATAGCTGTAGTTCAACATCTGCACTATCAGGAATACAACGTGTATAGTGGCCTGCAGACTATCTATTGCTAGTTTGCTACCCACAACTGTTAAAAGGTTTTAGTCATAGTGTCATATGGCACTACTGGCAGAATTCTGGTTATACTTGGACATAAACATGTGTCTTAATGTTTTATTAGCAGGCGTATTTGTGCCTATATTAGTACTTCTTTTTTTGCTTCTAACTGCATGGCCTTAACGAATTTATTTATTGAAATTTCATTTACTGCAAAACTTAAAAATGACACATGATCTTTTCTTTATGGCATAACATTCTTGCCAATACAATAACCTTCTGATTGTGGTTTCTAATGAAAAATTAGCTGCATGCCACAAAACGTCCTTGCACTATGAACCCAACAATGTGGTGTTGGTGGTGAATATACAAGGCATCTTTAGTGCACATCATTATGTAATACACATTGGTGTTGTTTATCTCATCTAATGTGGCAAATTAGTTATTTGTATTTCCTGAAATTAGTAACTTGTGTTCTCATATTACACACAACCAGCTTGGCAAACGTCTTGGGCATAAGAATTCAAGAAGGCTTCATAAAAGAGTGTCATCCATGCGCCAAAGATTCAATTTGACTTGGGATGCTGAAGTTTCAGATAAGACATCTCAGTACCGAGTTTGGACTTCAAAAGACTTTTTGCACTACAAATCTGGTACTGCTCTGCAAAGTTTTGAGGCACTCCCAGGTGATCATGTCAAGCGTTCCGATTCGTGGTCACTAGTTCCATCTAGTGGATTGGATTCTCATAGCTCTCATGGCAACAATAATGAACTCTTGTATGAAGCGGAATGCCATGATGAGCAAGTTGGACATTCTCTCCAAAGCAGCCATGAAGCTTGTGTTGGAGTTTCCCAACTAGTTAAACAAGGTACAGTAATCTAAATTCCTGTCGCTAACTGTGTATTCTCTCTGCGCTTTACATTTGTTTGTGAACTGCAAGCTGCCGTAAAAGCTTTATGGTATTTCACTATTTTTTCCACAAAATTTTAATTATGATTGGCTTCCACAGCTTTGAGTTATGTCCACTCATAGATCCAACAAAATCATGTGCATGAGTTCCCAAAATTATCACATATGGAAGGGTATATTCTACAAACATACAAAATTTCAAGATCACAATCCATTGTATTTGTGTGATATGAAAAAGACATACTCTGTGAACACTATGCAATCTATATTCACTGAATACTATGAAATTTCGAACACCCTTTACCCTAAAATTTTCAGATAGTTCAAAACTTCTTTCATGATTTTCACACATTTGCAACATTTAGGGAATTCTTACCTAATATGTCTGCAATCAATAAGTATTGCAGCAACCTTGAGTGTACAAAATATTTCCTGTTTTTATTTATCTGTTGCCCTTTTTGTATGTACCCTCTCAGCCTCTCCATTGTTTCTCTAAGACACAGTTTGACTTAGAATGGTCTATGGTATTCTTTAATCTTGACCATTAATTTATTTCACAGAACATTTTTTTAGTAATGGCAAAATCATGATCGTGAAAAGAACTTTGAAATGCAAATCTACTGGTACCGTTTTGGTGCCAGTCAACCTATATATTATTTCCATTCTGAATAAATGTTGGTAGAAAATTACAAAAAATGAACCTCAAAATACATGGATGCGTTATTAAAATGTGTAGAGTGCACAAAACCACATGTTTAGGTCATATGGGTTGTAGAGAGGAAATACTGGTCAGTTAAATGCAGATAATCACATGTTTTCTCTTCTCTTTTAGATAAACTTGCTTTGGGTCGGAAGAAGCATCGGTGCCCCCCTTCAACTTCTGATGATCGACGACAGAGAAGGATTCTACACATGTTGAAGGTGCTTGCTAAGTATTCGTTAATCAGTTTTTTTTCATATGAACCATCTGTTCAAATACAAATGTGCTCTAAATTACTGCTTTTACTGTGCTTGATCTTGGCATGAAGTAACGCTCGCTCTTGACTTGATGCACTTCACAAGTTCACAAGAACATTAACATCGTCTGTGTCCTACTTGCGTACCTTTAGTTGCATCGCTTTTGCAAACATGAGCTCAGTTTATGTATTGTAACCATTTTCATGCACTTTTTTTTACAATTTACAGGAACATAACATGGTCTATGCTTCTGTAAATACTAGTAATTACAATTAAATTACTTTGTGCAATATGTTGTCTTCAGCAATTGTATCATAAGCCACAAAATCCCCTTCTCATTTTACCCTTTTTAATAGGACTTCAATTATCTATTCATTTCGTGCACTAATCATTTGAAACTGCTGAAATGTGTTCATTAAGAGTTCTTTTAGTGAAAAAGAAACCCAAACCCCTTCCCTAGAAGTCACTCCTTTTGTCATTTACCACCCTATTAAGTTATTCGGGTCCATTGATTCATCTATAAATCATTCTACCATCTTAAGACACTCTTGTAGGGTTCATTTATCTCATTTTCTCACGAATTTCTGTTGAATTCGTGACACGTCAGCAGCCACAGACGAATGGGATCGAGCAGACAGCCTCGTCTGGTTTCTCTCCGTCTTTCTTAACAATAGCTTCCCTCTTTCCTTACTGTGGCGTCACTGTAGGTGATAGACTGATATGGCTGTGTCCCTGTGTATCCCATGTGTCATGTGATATTGGGATGGTTGCATTGCCTCTCTAATATGTCATGCTTCAATAAAAACCACCAGAATTTCACGATAAATTGTAAAAATGAACAGGTAGGTGTGTATATCTATGGTAAAATGCTTTCTGGTGATGCTGATAAACTAGAATGGCTTATAGGAGGCTACATCATCCCATGTAAAACTATGTCAGCCTGTGGATTCTGGCCTTAATATTCCTTATACCAGCATGCTTCTATCTGGGAAGTACAGCTCTATGGTACCAGTACAAGACTATCATCCTTCTTTCTTTTTAATGTTTCATGTTTATCATTTATTTATTCCTCTTCATTTTTTTATTTGTAATAAATGAAAGCACTTCATAGTTATCTTAGTAGGACTTGCAAGAAGTAACATCATTTTTTGTTCTTTTGTGTACACACGGTCATGTCCATGCATGTTCATGCACTCCTGAATGTCTTCTTGCATTTCATTGTTTTGCACCTTTTTTTTTCCTTTGCAGAAAAAGAAATTTGTGCTAAAGGTGGAGTTACATAAATGGTTAGAGAGACTTGAGAAGGAAAATGGCAAAATGATGGATAGGAAAACATTGGCTCGCACGTTGAATAAGCTTCAGCAAGAGGGCAGCTGTAAATGTATCAAAGTCAGTGTCCCTTTGGTTACAAGCTACACCCGCAATCGTCTCATTGATGTAATACTTCATTCTTCTGTTGGGGACTTATCACCAGAACTTGTTGATCAAATTAGGATGAGGCAGCGGAACTTTGACACTGAAACTCGTTCTGGTGCAGCAGCTAAACTGAAGCAAAATCAACATAAGACAGCCATACCTGGTCTGAGGATTTCACGCAGAGTTAAAGATAACAAACCGTTAATAATAGAAGCTATGCATGCCAATGGATTTATAGGTGCAAAAATGATCCGGGTGAAGCTGTTCCATAAATTTCTGTGGGTATATGTTAGTTGTTTGCCAGGTTGCTGCATACCAGCTGGTTATGCTGAAGAAGGGCAGCATGCCAAGGACCTTAATCAATCATCTCCGTTATTTTCGATGGCAGCAGCTATAAATGAAATGCCTGTCGAACTCTTTCTACAAGTTGTGGGATCAGCCAAGAAGATCGATAACATGATAACTAAGGTGCTTTCAGAACTTCCTACCGAGGAATACAACCAGCTCATGGATACTCATGCTAAGGGACGACTCTCACACTTAATAAATATTTTAGATAAGCTCAAGGTAATGTTCCGTGTCTTCGATGTTTGCGAGAATCTAGAAAATTAGAAGTTTTTAAAGGAAAAAACTAAGAATACAAACCTGAAGTTCTTTTAGGTTGATAAGTGCCTGATGCATGATCTTATTTAGCAAAGTCAACTTCATGTTTATTGCGATTCAACTTCCATGATATCTTAATTCACTAGGGCGCAGCGGACTTGTAATGACCCAGTTCTGCACTTCTGTGGCTTTGTTTGCTAGTTGCTCCAACTTGCAAATGAACTTGTAGATGAGTCAGGTGTACCATCAGATGCTGCGCCTACACATTCAATGGAGCTCAGGCCTTATATTGAAGAACCAATACGAAGAATTCTTCCATCATCACATGTTAATTTGAATCATCGTCCAAAAATTCGGCATGATTTTGTGCTTTCAAAGCAGGAGTTTGTTGATGCTTACTGGGAAACATTAGAGTACTGCTATCTGACAGCTGGCTTGACTGAGCCGTTAAGTGCCTTCCCTGGCTGTGCTGTACCTGAGGTTGGTTATCATTGCTGTGCATTGTTGCAGTATTATCTCAAAATAGTACTCCCTCCGATCTATAATTAGTGTTATTTTAGTTCAAATTTGAACTAAAACCGCGACACTTATTATGGATCGGAGGGAGTAATATTTTACTGTTGATTTACCTGTTACCATCTTTAAATGCTCATTTTCTTTCTTATCCCGTTATGTACTTTGAAAATAATGTGTATATATATTTGTCAAAATTTGACTGCTGCATCATTGACTTAACTGTATAGTTCTGTTTACACTAACTTATGTTTCATTCTCTACACATCTTGCATTTCATTGTCCTTTCTGGTTGTGGTAAATGGTTTTGCCTGTAAGATCCTTTCAGCTAAGATGTTCCTGTTCATTTGAACGTCCAATGCTGATCTGTTTTATAAATTCGCGGCCTTCCAATTTTACCTTCTGAGTATATCTCAGTATCGTATTTGGCTGCTACTGCTGTTAACTGCTCCATCAATATTCATGATTTGGTGTTGCATTGCTGCTGCCCAAATCTAGTCAACAGTGTCGGCACTTTTAAAACCTGCTTTCCAGGATCTCGATATTGTCATACTGATATGTGCTTTTTAGTTCCTTGCTAATATGCTCTTTTTTATCATAAATGTTGCCAGCTGCAAGCATTTTGCTGATTGCCATTTTTTTTATATAATCTGGAAACAATATTTTCTGGCATTGGCAGTTCTACCTCATCGAGCTTTATATAGTACCATGTTTAATGCAGGTTTCTCATCCTCGTTCGTGGAGTTCTCGTAGAGTAATGACTATTGAATAACGGCGGGAGTTACAAAAGCGTATTAGAAAAATCAGTGAGGAGGGGAGAATTCCTTTCAAAGATTGTCTTGTAATCGCAATAGAGTTGAATCTCTCTCTAGAGCAGGTATGAGCTCGTAATTTCCCTCCATCTTCATGTGAGGGCAATTTATCTGCAGCATTAGTCTGAATAATATTTGACTTGGTTTTGCACTACCATTGAACTTATATGCTAGTTCTTTTCTACAACTTTGTGTTTTCGGGCAGTCCATATTGAGTGCATATAGATTTTTTGAAAGGTCAAACCTCACAAACTTTGACCAAGTTTATGGAGAAAAAATATTTACATCTAGAATGCCAAACATATATCATTACATTCACCATAAGATATAGTTACATATTTTATATATTTGGTACTGCAGATATAGATAGTTTTCTCTATAAACTTGATCAAAGTTTGACTTTTGAAAAAAAATCTATATGCACTACATTATGCAATCCTATGGTCTACACCCTTCTTACATACTGTAATCAAGATGGAACTTGACCACACGGTAGTAAGTTCCATCATGAGCCCCCTTTGTCATGGAAATTGGGCATGCGACGAATGCTGAGCACAGGAAGGTGGGTGCTGCTCTAGTACCACCTGAGAGAGTAGAAAGCATTTCAGGAACAAGTCCAAATGTGTTCAACTGCTCATACAAAGGAACATTAATAAGACCCGCTAGATGTTTTTAGAGACATAGAAAACCAAAGGCAGTAATAACTTGATCCAAATATCTTAGGGGCATGGTATGTAAATTCCGAAGGATAACAAGAACTGTAGTTTTGTATTTGGACTTTTGGAGGAAATTTAATTCAATTTTTCTTCTTATTGGGGTAGAAATGGATATTGAATTATTTCTACTAAATGTCTGCTTGGGTTTGCTACCACAGTTGAATTGAGTTTGTAAAAATGGAGGCTCAATGCGTTTCCAAGTTGAAATAGAATTGGGCTTACAATTCAACTTTCTGTTTGGTTGCTAAAGAATCCACAGATAACATATTGGTCACCACCCAAAACCAAATCATATTTGGCTGCCAGAGAAATGGAATCACACATGTGGTCGAGTGGCTTCACCGTGAATCCCCGGTGGAAGCAGAAGAGGTGGTGGGAGCTGGCTGGCGGCAGAGGCTATGGGCTGTTGCCACCCGAGCCGAAGACAGGGAGGAGGAAGAAACAGTTCATGATGTCGGATGTACTTGAGATCTTGCTGGTTGCAGTCAGTGCCACAGGCTGCCATCTGAGCGTTATCCCCACCTAATAACTCAAAGGTGGAGGAAGAAGCAACCATTGTCAGAGGGGAGAATAGAGGAGGCGGCCAGAGGTGGAGAATGGAGATGCTGTACCAGATCCTGATGGAAGGAAGGGAAGAAGCAAGAAGATGACGGAGGCAGGGGGGCTGTGGAGGTGGTCAAGGGGACACAGGCTGACTGGTGGCCGTTGGTGGAGGTTGACAAAGGCACGGCATCGGATATGAGAGGAAGTGGGGGTGGCCTTCGAGCAAGCAGATCTTGCATTCAATTACAAAGAATTCAGAGTGTTTATGGCTCAGTACTTTGCAAGCCCCCCCCCCAATTCCTCTTCCAGATCCTAATAGCATTCGAACAGCCGATATTCAGAAGACTCGATTTCAGTTCCTGAGTTCCAAGTCTAGTTCCAACATCCAAACAGGGTGTAATACAATATGGCTGACCTCATATAACTAAGAGTATAATTTTGACAAGCTAACATAACAAAAATGTGCAGTCTGGCTCTTTTGATTTGTCAAGGTTAAAGTTCGATTCCGCATCACAAAATTCATAACTTGGCAGGCTTGCTTGTTACACTCTGCACTGTGGGATGGACGGGCGGACGGCCTCTTTAAGCCTATCCTAGTGAATCTTCATTTGACTTATTTTCTGCCATGCACATGCGTGTGCTCTTCGAAGTTTATGTGGCACATTTTTTCCGAACATGTACTTAAATGCATGCTATTTTGTATTAGAAGAAACCGTCAAGAAGGTGGCAAAAGTATTCAAAACCACCAAAAGTGGCTGTCCTAAAAACCAAGACTAAAGGTATGAAACAAGTAAAAACAAAACTGCCTAGCTAACCAAACAGAAAGGAAACTAGGGGTGAGGATCCTTTGTTTCTGCTAGTTTCCGGAGATCAGCTTTGCTGAGAATGCTATCGGCCAGTGATTGGCCAGTTAACTAGCTCATGGTATGATACTATAAATGGAATTGAACAACAAATCTGAGCCCAGTGCCGCAGTGGGAGGTAGGTAGGGAGGGGATTCAGGCCATATTGCAAACCCCGACTACTGCTGCCGGTCATTGGACCTTTAATTTTCACATCTTACCCACAGTACAGGAAGGGAAGGAGGGAACTCGAGAGAGTACTTAGGCCTGATGGCATACCCCAACAGCCTCCACTTGTCTGGTCCTTCCTACTTGCATCTGCATCTGCTGCTGCTCTCTGCCCTGCTGCTTGTTGTGGCGGCTGCTACTGTTCATGGTGGAGGTCTGGTAATATTAGGGCACAGGATTTAATGTATTGGACCACACTTAGAGAAGATTCAACATGCATAGCATATAATTTGTTGATACTAATGAACCATGAAAAATCATGGAGCAATTGTAGCATATCTCCAACACAGGTCCACCTTTATTCCTTTTATTCTTCACATATGGCCATGATTTTTTCAAGCAAACATACCTTAATTAGCACAACACACAGGATGTTCACCTTTGTTTCCTTTTATGGCTTTCTTCACATGTGGCCATGATTTTTTCAAGCAACCATATCTTAATTAGCACAACACGCAGGACTTTTTTTCCATTGTGTTGGTACAATAAAAATATACAACTGCTAATTGTCTGATATGTGTACGTAAGCTACTCATAAGGTGTGAAGATTATATGGTCAGGAAGGCATTTTCTTGTATTTTTTCTTCAGTTTCAGTTAGTAATAGTGTCCTTAATTGCTTATCCTGCCAGCAGTCACTGCCTGCTTGTTTCTTAAGTTATGATTGTTTCATTATCCTAGTTGAAATATTGTTTATATCTGATTTGTTTTGTCCATTAGTTCCTATTCAGTATTACTGACTGGCAGGATTTTTTCTATTAATGTAGGTGCTTTGTGTTTCGTACTCTCAGAATAGACAGCTCATCTTTCCTACACAAAAGCAGCAACGAGCTAGTTCTGGATCGATCTGTCAGAAAAGGAAAAGATCTGCTAATAAGGTTACCCTACGGTTTATTAAACAAAAAGTTGAAGCCAGTGGATCCTCTGGAAAGATATCAACCCAGTCTACCCTGGATGAGGGATTACCAGGGAGCATCTATGCATCATCCACTGGTAAGAAGTTCGTGTGGACATATGAATCTGACAGGTATAGTTTCGTTCTGCACCTACTACAGACCTTACTACGGAGCTAAAAAAATGTTTCCCATCGCGCTGGAGCCTGATTGGTTATTATTATCTGCAGAAAACTGCTGATGATCTACACTAGATTTTGTGCAGCACGCGGACCCAAATGTCAATGGAATTCTCTCTCTGGTCTTCCAGCTGCACCACCTACATGTCGTAGAAGGATGGCATATTTAAATAAAAACATAAATATAAGAAAAGCTGTTGTCCGAATCTGTAGCCTTCTCAGATAGGAAAGGAGATCGAAAGAGAGGGAATCCCATTCTCATATGTCAAATTCTAGTCATGAGAACTGTGTGGATTCAGATTCTGAGATATTCAATTGGGATTATTTTGAAGATCCAGAAATAAAAAATGCACTTGATGAAGTCCTTGAATTCATCCGAGTAGAAAACGTGAACCAGACCAGGAAAGCTGAGCCTAATAATGCAAAGTGCAACAATGATAATAATGCCAACGAGGAAATTCCAAGTGGGCAGAAAGAGCAGGTAAGTAATTGTCATTTAACCTGAACTTCCAACCTATGTTTTGGTTAATACCGATCTTTCACCTTGAATTAATCAGGTTATGCAAGGTGTTACCAGTACAAGCACTGCAGTTCCAGAAGCTGGATCACGTGAGCTTGCAGAATTGCCTAGACAATCAAATGCACCCCATGCTAGTAACAGCATGGACGGTCCCTGTGCATCTGATGAAAACATCATTAAGGTCAACAAAGATGAAACTACTAGAAGATATGGATGCAAATCTTTAGCAGTTGCCAATGCGATAGAGCTTCTGAAGTTGGTTTTTCTCAGCACATCATCAGGATCAGAAGTACAGGCTTCATTAGCTACAACCCTCCAGCTGTATTCACAGAGCGAAATTGTGGCTGCCTTTTCCTTTCTTAGTGAGAAGAAGTTCACGGTTAGTATTTGCTAACTTATGCAGTTAAGCACCCATTGAATATCCAGTCTCTGCTATTGTTCAGTTTGCTCAGCCCAGCTCAGGTCTTTTAACCCATATTAACTTCCCTTGATTGCAAAGTGCAACATTTAGCTTCATTGCTTGTGAAACCTAGATATTTTCCTCCATTTCTTGCTGTGAGAAAACTATCCTTGCAGTCCTACCACTTCTACTTATAAATAACTGTTTATATGACTCGAAATTTGCTAACCATGGTTTGTGATCACAAAAATTATACTTCATCTGAAGCATGGTCCTATCAGTCCATCACAAATCACCATTCAGAAAGTAACTCGATATAGAACTAACATGTACAAATATAAGCTTGTGGTGGGGGAATAGCATGGACGTAGATGTTGGGTTCTGATGTTGATAACTGGAAATTCATTATGAAGCCGGAAGCTAAATACGATGTGATTGCCTAGCTAACGTTGTCCGGATTTATGAATGTGGTGCATGTCATGTTTATGCCCGTGTTATCACAGCTTTTACTTTCCCCATGTTATAAGCACCTGAGTTTGCAGTGGAGCTATGCTGATAATCTTTATTCTTAGCATGTGCTGTAAAGGATGATTAGTCTGTTCAGCATCTTCACTGTTATCCTGTCTGTAATCATGTCAGGAATCATAGAGTTCCTTCAATTCTGTAATGAGCTGGAGCAGACAGTTTGATTTTTAAGTCTAATATGTGATATAAGACAACAGCTATTTTGTACCGCTGTTCTTACTTCTCCCTGCATTTTGCAGGTTAGTGGACATGGAACAAAGCCATACACCCTTTCTAGAAAATTCTTCTTCAAGGCTTCTCATTCACCCTTCCCATTTGGTTCTGGAAAAAAGGCTTCTGAATTTTCCAACTGGCTTATAGGGCAGCAAAGGAACACTGCAGACAATAGAATTTATTTGTATCCAGATGTAGAATGTGGAGAAATTGTTTATCTCTTTTCGCTGGTTTCGTCTGGAGGGTTGTTCATTTCACCTTCCTTGTCAAGCGAAGGAGTTGGTGATGCTGATGGGTCTAATAGTTCCAGCCCTTTGGTTGAAGATACCAGTGGACTAAATGATGGTACTCACAAACGCAAGGCTGATACGGTGGAACAGGAAAGCAGTGCGGCTAAGAAAAACAAACTTTGCTACCGCCGTGAGAAAGGTTTCCCTGGTATCCAAGTTGTTCTGAATCAGGACAGAATTCAAACAAACTATCTCACGCAGGAGTTACATGATAAAGAGTGCCTTATTTTTAGTTTAGCCCAGGAAATGAGCATGAGGGATGTTGATTCACAGGTTGAAAGCCCCGACACGTCACTGTATTTAAACAACTCCAGTTCATGTCGACATATGCTGTCTGAATCTCATTTGGAAAGCTCTTATAATGGATGGCCTTGGGATACTATGAAAATATATGCAGACCAGTTACCATCATTATCTTGTAATCAAAATGAATTGTCCATATTGTCTTCTGATCTGTTCAGAAGCGCATTTTATGTTATTTATCAAGGTGGCGAAGGAGGAGTTAATTTGAGAGAATTGTCACAGAAACTGCATCCATTAGGTACTTGCTGTTCTCATGAATAATCATTTGCGTGGTTTTTATAACTTAGTTGTTGCATAAGGTGGTCTTTTTTTTGGTAGGTATAGTTCATTTTTGTTTTGATCGTATCCACTGCAGGCACACAGTTAGTTGATGTGATTGTTCATACACTCAAGAGA